>NW_019942799.1:192073-194427 GCF_002910315.2 Salvelinus sp. IW2-2015 | reverse complement strand
GGTTCACTTTGGAAATGCTGGCGGTGGCTTTCACTCTAGTGGTAGCATGAGACGGAGTCTACAACCCACACAAGTGGCTCAGGTAGTGCAGCTCATCCAGGATGGCACATCATGCGAGCTGTGGCAAGAAGGTTTGCTGTGTCTGTCAGCGTAGTGTCCAGAGCATGGAGGCGCTACCAGGAGACAGCCAGCTCAGGAGATGTGGAGGAGGCCGTGAGGAGGGCAACAACCCAGCAGTAGGACGCACCTCTGCCTTTGTTGCAAGGAGGAGCAGGAAGAGCACTGCCAGAGCACTGCAAATGACCGCTCAGCAGGCCACAATGTGCATGTGTCTGCTCAAATGGTCAGAAACAGACTCCATGAGGGTGGTATGAGGCCGACGTCACAGGTGGGTTGTGCTTACAGCCTAACACCGTGCAGGACGTTTGGCATTTGCCGAGAACACCAAGATTGGCAAATTCGCCACTGGCGCCCTGTGCTCTTCACAGATGAAAGCAGAGTTCACACTGGCACATGTGACAGACGGACAGAGTCTGGAGACGCCGTGGAGAACGTTCTGCTGCCTGCAACATCCTCCAGCATGACCTTTGGCGCGTGGGTCAGTCATGGTGTGGGGTGTCATTTCTTTTGGGGGGCCGCACAGCCTCCATGTCTCGCCAGAGGTAGCCTGACTGCCATTAGGTACCGAGATGAGATCCTCAGACCCCTTGTGAGACCATATGCTGGTGCGGTTGGCCCTGGGTTCCTCCTAATGCAAGACAATGCTAGACTCATGTGGCTGGAGTGTGTCAGCAGTTCCTGCAGAGGAAGGCATTGATGCTATGGACTGGCCGCCCTTCCCCAGACCTGAATCCAATTGAGCATCTGGAACATCATGTCTCGCTCCAGTGACCAAAACATCAGCCAGGAAGCATAGGAACTGAGAAGTGGTCTGTGTTCACCACCTGCAGAACCACTCCTTTATTGGGGGTGTCTTGCTAATTGCCTATAATTTCCACCTGTTGTCTATCCCATTTGTACAACAGCATGTGAAATTTATTGTCAATCAGTGTTGCTTCCTAAGTGGACAGTTTGATTTCACAGAAGTGTGATTGACTTGGAGTTACATTGTGTTGTTTAAGTGTTCACTTAATTTTTTTGAGCAGTGTATATAACATACTATTGGTTGCAAGAATTTTGTATAGTAATTTAAATTGAAAAATGTGAAGTTTTGAATCCGGTGTTGTTTTGCGTATCAATTCATAAACCATGTGCCATGGAATGGGTACATCGAAAATCTCTTCCCAACTATTTTGCAATTTACATAGCTCAGCTATCAGTTTTTTGGTCCTTAAATGAAATTGGTATATGTTTTTATTTATCACACTTTTCTTTAACCATTTATGTTCTTTAATACAGGGCCGACATACAAGTTCCTTACTTCTTTCCCCTTTTACTTGCCTCTTCCATTTTTGTGGTAATGCTGCAATTAATTGATTGTAATTTTGGGTAGAGCAGACATTTCCATATGTCTGTGTTAGCTGCATGTGTGACATAACTCCACCAGTC
This sequence comes from Salvelinus sp. IW2-2015, assembly GCF_002910315.2. Classification (NCBI taxonomy): domain Eukaryota; kingdom Metazoa; phylum Chordata; class Actinopteri; order Salmoniformes; family Salmonidae; genus Salvelinus; species Salvelinus sp. IW2-2015. The sequence goes on along the minus strand of NW_019942799.1, from coordinate 192,879 downwards.
CTATTTATGATATCATTCACTAAAATTATATATATATATTTTTTTTTAATTTCTTCAAAAAATACGTTTTTTTTAATCAATTTTTAATCAAAATACTTTCAGTTTTTTACTTTAAATACATTTGCAAACATTTCAAAAAACCTGGTTTTGCTTTGTCATTATGTTATTGTGTTTAGATTGAGAACGGTTTTATTTAATACATTTTAGAACAAGGCTGTAACGTAAGAAGATGTGGAAAAAGTCAAAGGGTCTGAATACTTTCTGAATGCATTGTATCCGGAGACTCTCAAAAACCCACAAAATTAAACAGTAAACAGTTATAAACTGTAACTGTAATCAGGTATGTTATCAGCAGAACATATTGTAATCAGATTACAGATACGTTTGAAAATCTAAATGATTAGTTGGATTTGGATTACTTTTAAATTCAAGAAAGGATGTTGTCTCATCAGGATCCTGGCAACACTGTTAAAGTGTTTAAGATGTAGTGGTGATGACAGTAGTTCTGACTGACAACTTTACCAGGACACTGATCTGCCAATGTCAATCTCTCTCCATAAACCTAATCTATGCTAAATGACACGTTGTTTGCTTAGCTAGCTAGGTAGCTCATGTCAAATGAATAGGTTACTATCACGTATCTGAAAAAGAGAGAGAGAGAGAGAGAGAGAGAGAGAGAGAGAGGGAGAGAGAGGAGAGAGAGAGAGAGACAGAGACAGAGACAGAGACAGGAAGAGAGAGAGAGAAAGAAGAAGAAAGAAAGAAAGAAAGAAAGAAGAAAGAAAGAAAGAAAGAAAGGAAAGAAA
>NW_019942799.1:160832-192048 GCF_002910315.2 Salvelinus sp. IW2-2015 | reverse complement strand
ATGAGTGAGGATGCTTTGTTGCAAAATAGGAAGCCGATTCTAGAATTAATTTTGGATTGGAGATGCTTAATGTGAGTCTGTAAGGAGAGTTACAGTCTTAACCAGACACCTAGGTATTTGTAGTTGTCCACATATTCTAAGTCAGAACCGTCCAGAGTAGTGATGCTGACGGGTGGGTAGGTGTGGGACAGTGATCGGTTGAAGAGCATACATTTAGTTTTGCTTGCATTTCAGAGCAGTTGGAGGCCACTGAAGGAGAGTTGTATGGCATTGAAGCTCGTCGGAGGTTTGTTAACACAGTGTCCAAAGAAGGGCCAGAAGTATACAGATGGTCTTGTCTGCGTAGAGGTGGATCAGAGAATCACCAGCAGCAAGAGTGACATCATGATGTATACAGAGAAAAGAGTCGGCCCGAGGTTTTGAACCCTGTGGCACCCCATAGAGACTGCCAGAGGTCCGGACAACAGGCCCTCCGATTTGACACACTGAACTCTGTCAGAAGAAGTAGTTGGTGAACCAGGCGAGGCAGTCATTTGAGGAAACCAAGGCTGTTGAGTCTGCCGATAAGAATGTGGTGATTGACAGAGTCGAAAGCCTTGGCCAGGTCGATGAATACAGCTGCACAGTATTGTCTCTTTATTGATGGCGGTTATGATGTCGTTTAGGACCTTGAACGTTGGCTGAGGTGCACCCATGACCAGCTTGGAAACCAGATTTCATAGCGGAGAAGGTACGGTGGGATTCGAAATGGTTGGAGATCTGTTTGTTAACTTGGCTTTCGAAGACCTTAAGAAAGGCAGGGTAGGATAGATACAGGTCTGTAGCATTTTGGGTCAGAGTGGTCCCCCCTTTGAAGAGGGGGATGAGCGCGGCAGCTTGTCGTGGCAGAATCAGATTTAGCTAAGGTAACATAGATAGATAAGATGTTATTTTCATCATATGCTTGTGAGATACTGTGGGCAGTTTTATTTTCCCTTCTGAGCTAGGGCTTTAGTCACTGGGGCTAGAGAGGGGAGAGGTCAGGCTTGTCTTCATATGTCAATGTATCTGTTGAACCATGTGTGCTATGTAGAATATCAGAAGGGGAGGAGGACAGAATGGAACATTGTTTTCTTATGGGAATGTGTCTGTAACTATTCCTAAACCATGTGAAGGGATGGCGTTATTAATGGGGAACCAGTTAGTTATCTCATACAATGTCTGTACGCCAGTCACTCCCTACTTTTCTTCATGGGGGGAAGGATAAGGCAGTGTTTGAACCCATGTATGTTGCCCCTGAGGTTGCCCTTATCTTGATCTGGTACATGACCGAAGAGGCACTGTCTTTTCTGAGCTTATCCAGGAGGGGTTGTAGTTGTTGGTTGGGAGTATTAGACTTGACAATTGATGTATGCATTGGATGAAGGTAATGTTTTAGTAGACAGTGAAGTACCAGAATGAGATTAGAACCTTGTTTAGGGGACCAAACTGAACGATGATTTATAGCTGATGCTGTCTAGCTATGGGATACTCCTCTTTTGGGTAAAGGATTCTTTGTAAGTTGAGAGGGGTGTATCTTGGCTATAAATGAAACTAAGAATTGTTTTGTAAGGACTCACAGAGAATTCATTTATACGACACTGAATTGATCTGAGAGTCAAAAAAGGGCTATGGTGAAGCTCATATTATATTAAAAGATGGACTTTATAATATAACTCTGACTTGTGTGTGGTTGGCTCTGCTCATCATTAAGTAATACAAGAAATTACCACGACAAGCTTTCCAATCTTTGGGACTCTCAGACGATACAAAAGAAAGCTTGAACAAGCTAGTAATAGGGGTTGCAACATTTCAGGAAAGATAATTTTAGGAAGAGAGGGTCCAGATGGTCTAGCCTGTGATTTGTAGGGTCCCATTTTGCAGCTCTTTCAGAATTTCACTATCTGGATTTTGGTGAAGGGTAATGGGCGAGGCTTTGGGCAAGTTGCGGTGAGGGTGGCAGGGTTGTTGACCGGGATAGGGTAGCCAGGTGGAAAGCATGGCCAGCCGTAGAAAAATGCTTATTGAATTCTCAATTATCGCGGATTTATCAGTAGTGACAGTGTTTCCTAGCCTCAGTGCAGTGGGCAGCTGGGAGGAGTGCTCTTATTCTTCATGGACTTTACAGTGTCCCAGAACCTTTTGAAGTTAGTGCTACACGGATGCAAATTTCTGTTTGAAAAAGCTAGCCTTTGCTTTCCTAACTGCCTGTGTATATTGGTTCCTAACTCTGCTGAAAAGTTGCATATTGCGGGGGCTATTCGATGCTAATGCAGTACAACCACAGGATGTTTTTGGTTGTGCTGGTCAAGGGCAGTCAGGTCTGGAGTGAACCAAGGGCTATATCTGTTCCTGGTTCAAATTTTTGAATGGGGCATGCTTATTTAAGATGATGAGAACTAAAACAGGAAGCACCCGCGCTCAGGTCTGTCAACGCTGGTCCGACCAATCAGATTCCACACTTCAGATTGCTTCGATCATGTGGACTGGGATAGTTCCGCAAGTGGCGAAAACAACACATGATGAATACACTGATTCGGTGAGCGAGTTTATTAGCAATTGCATCGGGATGTGTACCCAGTGTCTATTAAAACATTCCCCAACCAGAAACCGTGGATTGATGGCAGCATTCGAGCAAAACTGAAAGTGCGAACCACTCTCTTTAATCAGGGCAAGGTGACGGAACATGACCGAATACAAAACAGTGTAGCTCTTCCCTCCGCAAGGCAATCAAACAAGCTAAGCGTCAGTAGAGTAACAAAGTAGAGTCGCAATTCAACGGCTCAGACACGAGAGGTGGTGGCAGGGTCTACAGTCAATCACGGACTACAAAAGAAAAACCAGCCCCGTCGCGGACCAGGATGTCTTGCTCCCAGACAGACAAAACAACTTCTTTGCTCGCTTTAGGACAATAACAGTGCCACTGACACGACCCGCTACCAAACCTGCGGGCTCTCCTTCACGCAGCTAACGTGAGTAAACATTTAACGTGTTAACCCTCGCAAGACTGCAGCCCAGACGGCATCCCAGCTGCGTCCTCAGAGCATGCGCATACCAGCTGGCTGGGTGTTTACGGACATATTCAATCAATCCTTATCCCAGTCTGCTTCCCACATGCTTCAAAAGGGCCACCATTGTTCCTGTTCCCAAGAAAGCTAAGGTAACTGAGCTAAATGACTACCGCCTCATAGCACTCACTTTCAACATGTCCCTGATTGAGTCTGTAATAACCAACATGTTTCAAGCAGACCACCATAGTCCTGTGCCCAAGAGCACAAAGGCAACCTGCCTAAATGACTACAGACCATGTAGCACTCATGTCCGTAGCCATGAAGTGCTTTGAAAGGTAGGTAACAGCTCACATCAACACCATTATCCCAGAAACCCTAGACCCACTCCATTTTGCATACCGCCCGAACAGATCACAGATGATGCAATCTCATTGCACTCCACACTGCCCTTTCCCACCTGGACAAAAGGAACACTTATGTGAGAATGCTATTTCATTGACTACGGCTCAGCATTCAACACCAAGTACCCTCAAAGCTCATCACTAAGCTAAGGATCCTAGACTAAACACCTCCTCTGCAACTGGATCCTGGACTTCCTGACGGGCCGCCCCCAGGTGGTGAGGGTAGGTAGCAACACATCTGCCACGCTGATCCTCAACACTGAAGCTCCCCAGGGGTGCATGCTCAGTCCCCTCCTGTATTCTCTGTTCACCCATGACTGCATGGCCAAGCACGACTCCAACACCATCATTAAGTTAGCAGCGACGACACAACAGTGGGCCTGATCACCGACAACAACGAGACAGCCTATAGGGAGGAGGTCAGAGACCTGGCGGGTGTGCCAGAATAACAACCTATCCCTCAACGTAACCAGACTAAGGAGATGATTGTGGACTACAGGAAAAGGAGGACCGAGCACGCCCCCATTCTCATCACGGGGCTGCAGTGGAGCAGGTTGAGAGCTTCAAGTTCCTTAGTGTCCACATCAAACAACAAACTAGAATGGTCCAAGCACACCAAGACAGTCGTGAAGAGGGCACGACAAAGCCTATTCCCCCTCAGGAGACTGAAAAGATTTGGCATGGGTCCTCAAACCTCAAAAGGTTCTACAGCGGCCCCATCCTGACTGGTTGCATCACTGCCTGGTATGGCAACTGCTCGGCCTCCGAACGCAAGGCACTACAGAGGGTAGTGCGAACGGCCCAGTACATCACTGGGGCCAAGCTTCCTGCCATCCAGGACCTCATTACCAGGCGGTGTCAGAGGAAGCCCTAAAAATTGTCATAGACTCCAGCCACCCTAGTCATAGACTGTTTCCCTGCTACCACACGGCAAGCGGTACTGGAGCGCCAAGTCTAGGTCCAAGAGGCTTATAAACAGCTTCTAAACAGCTTCTACCCCCAAGCCATAAGACTCCTGAACATCTAGTCAAATGGCTACCCAGACTATGCGCATTGCTGCCCCTCCCTCTCCACACCACTGCCACTCTCTGTTGTCATCTATGCATAGTCACTTTAACAACTCTACCTACATGTACATACTACCAACTAACCGGTGCATCCGCACATTGACTCTGTACCGGACCCCCCTGTATATATTGTTATTTTTTACTGCTGCTCTTTAATTACTTGTTACTTTTATCTCTTTATTCTCACTGTATTTTTTTTAACTGCACTGTTGATTAGGAGCTCGTAAGTAAGCATTTCACTGTAAGGTCTACAATAAATATTTATTTGATTAAACCAATGTTCTCATTACATTTCACAATAAACATATATTGTGAATCAATGGGTGTGTGGTAGAGATGTTTACAATCTAAATGCACAATGACAGGTTTTGAATGAAAGACTGGCTGTGTTACAAGTGTGACCCGTTTGGAGTTTTGCACTAAGACTTGTGAAAAATGTACCACATACTTGTGAAAATAGTACCAAAGCGATTAAAACAAACTGTAGAGATAGTGTGTGTGTGTGTGTGTGTTTGCATGTGTAGGCTTGTGCTGTTTATCAGCATTGAAAGTGGCATTACACTCTAAGTTCACCTGACAGACAGACAAATGGACAGGCAGACAGACAGCATTAGCCTAGGCTACGACAAGACAAACAATTACGAGAAACTTGGGAATATAAGGTTGTATCTGCAAAAAGATGATTCTGAAATAAAGTTCTGAACACTCATTGGTTAGAATGGGGTCAGTCATTTGTATCTTTGAACTTAACATGAATTGTGGTATTAATATAGGTAGAGAACATTGAACAGAACAAGGCTATGTCAATAACTACATTTTCACCTGAACGCAGATAGAACCTTATAGTCCCAAACTCCACAAACCGGTTCTAACAGCAAGGATATGCTGTGAAACAGGATATTCCTCTTGGCAACAAGCACCAGTTAGCGATTGTGATGTAAAGTGGGAAACACCCATATGAGATGCCATGTGCAGGCTCTAGGGTCCCCCAACATTATGTAAAGAAGTGTATTTCTCCAATTACAGTACAGCTTCCACAATCTGCATTGTGTGATGCACAGGTGAGAGAGAAGAGAGAGAGAGAGAGAGAGAGAGAGAGAGAGAGGGAGAGAGAGAGAGAGAGAGAGAGACAGAGACAGAGACAGAGACAGGAAGAGAGAGAGAGAAAGAAAGAAAGAAAGAAAGAAAGAAGAAAGAAAGAAAGAAAGAAAGAAAGAAAGAAAGAAAGAAAGAAAGAAAGAAAGAAAAAAGAAAGAAAGAAAAAAAAAAAGAGAAAGAAAGAAAGAGGCTACTGTCCCATCCTGTAGTCGGCTGTAATATTCACACCATTTGTGTGTAGTAATATCCACAACCATTTGTGTGTAGAATATCCACACCATTTGTGTGTAGTAAGCACAGAGACGGAAGAGGGAAGAGAGACATCCCACTCCCTCTTTTTTTTTACTGTTCATATACAGTCAACTAAGCAGACCAGACCTAGCTGCTATGCATTGGTGCCTATGCGAGAGCCACCCCGTTAAATTAAGCAGACCGGAATGGACAATTTGTTTTATTTGATAAACAGCCTATCAATTCAAAAGAAAGAAAGAAAGAAAGAAGAGAAAGAAGAAAGAAAGAAAGAAAGAAAAAAGAAAGAAAGAAAGAAAGAAAGAAAGAAGAAGAAAGAAAGAGGCTACTGTCGTATCCTGTAGTAGGCTGTAATATCCACCACCATTTCCATGGTTTGGCTGCGTCTGGTGGATTTGACTAAACAATTTGAACTTTGAATCTATCTACACATCACTACCTTTTTGTGGATACAATTTGCTCCTCTTCCTGGACTTACACACAGGTATATTCAGAAAATGATTGATGTTGGTGCCAGAAATGTATACGATTTTCACTAAAAACCATTAACAATGGGCTACTAGCCGTTTTCAAGAGATTGTTAAATACATTGTATAACATTTGTTTTTAGTAAACTACCTCTTGAATAGCATAGTCAGAACTACAGACATTTCTGATTATTCCACATTTAGCTCTATCATCAGAGTTATACAGCAAGTAACTGCATGCTTTTCATGATCAGTAAACATCAGTTGATCATGTACTCTCACCTGTGCATCACACAATGCAGATTGTGGAAGCTGTACTGTAATTGGAGAAATACACTTCATTTACATAATGTTGGGGGACCCTAGAGCCTGCACATGGCATCTCATATGGGTGTTTCCCACTTTACATCACATCGCTAACTGGTGCTTGTTGCCAAGAGGAATATCCTGTTTCACAGCATATCCTTGCTGTTAGAACCGGTTTGTGGAGTTTGGGACTATAAGGTTCTATCTGCGTTCAGGTGAAAATGTAGTTATTGACATAGCCTTGTTCTGTTCAATGTTCTCTACCTATATTAATACCACAATTCATGTTAAGTTCAAAAGATACAAATGACTGACCCCATTCTAACCAATGAGTGTTCAGAACTTTATTTCAGAATCATCTTTTTGCAGATACAACCTTATATTCCCAAGTTCTCGTAATTGTTTGTCTTGTCGTAGCCTAGGCTAATGCTGTCTGTCTGCCTGTCCATTTGTCTGTCTGTCAGGTGAACTTTAGAGTGTAATGCCACTTTCAATGCTGATAAACAGCACAAGCCTACACATGCAAACACACACACACACACAAACTATCTCTACAGTTTGTTTTAATCGCTTTGGTACTATTTTCACAAGTATGTGGTACATTTTCACAAGTCTTAGTGCAAAACTCCAAACGGGTCACACTTGTAACACAGCCAGTCTTTCATTCAAAACCTGTCATTGTGCATTTAGATTGTAAACATCTCTACCACACACCCATTGATTCACAATATATGTTTATTGTGAAATGTAATGAGAACATTGGTTTAATCAAATAAAATTTTATTGTAGACCTTACAGTGAAATGCTTACTTACGAGCTCCTAATCAACAGTGCAGTTAAAAAAAATACAGATGAGAATAAGAGATAAAAGTAACAAGTAATTAAAGAGCAGCAGTAAAAAATAACAATATATACAGGGGGGTGCCGGTACAGAGTCAATGTGCGGATGCACCGGTTAGTTGGGGTAGTATGTACATGTAGGTAGAGTTGTTAAAGTGACTATGCATAGATGACAACAGAGAGTGGCAGTGGTGTGGAGAGGGGAGGGGGCAGCAATGCGCATAGTCTGGGTAGCCATTTGACTAGATGTTCAGGAGTCTTATGGCTTGGGGGTAGAAGCTGTTTAGAAGCTGTTTATAAGCCTCTTGGACCTAGACTTGGCGCTCCAGTACCGCTTGCCGTGTGGTAGCAGGGAGAACAGTCTATGACTAGGGTGGCTGGAGTCTATGACAATTTTTAGGGCCTTCCTCTGACACCGCCTGGTATAGAGGTTCCTGGATGGCAGGAACTTGGCCCCAGTGATGTACTGGGCCGTTCGCACTACCCTCTGTAGTGCCTTGCGGTCGGAGGCCGAGCAGTTGCCATACCAGGCAGTGATGCAACCAGTCAGGATGGGGCCGCTGTAGAACCTTTTGAGGATTTGAGGACCCATGCCAAATCTTTTCAGTCTCCTGAGGGGGAATAGGCTTTGTCGTGCCCTCTTCACGACTGTCTTGGTGTGCTTGGACCATTCTAGTTTGTGTTTGATGTGGACACTAAGGAACTTGAAGCTCTCAACCTGCTCCACTGCAGCCCCGTCGATGAGAATGGGGGCGTGCCGGTCCTCCTTTTCCTGTAGTCCACAATCATCTCCTTAGTCTGGTTACGTTGAGGGATAGGTTGTTATTCTGGCACACCCGGCCAGGTCTCTGACCTCCTCCCTATAGGCTGTCTCGTTGTTGTCGGTGATCAGGCCCACTGTTTGTGTCGTCTGCTAACTTAATGATGGTGTTGGAGTCGTGCTTGGCCATGCAGTCATGGGTGAACAGAGAATACAGGAGGGGACTGAGCAGCACCCCTGGGGAGCTTCAGTGTTGAGGATCAGCGTGGCAGATGTGTTGCTACCTACCCTCACCACCTGGGGCGGCCCGTCAGGAAGTCCAGGATCCAGTTGCAGAGGGAGGTGTTTAGTCTAGGATCCTTAGCTTAGTGATGAGCTTTGAGGGTACTATGGTGTTGAATGCTGAGCCGTAGTCAATGAATAGCATTCTCACATAAGTGTTCCTTTTGTCCAGGTGGGAAAGGGCAGTGTGGAGTGCAATAGAGTTGCGATCATCTGTGGATCTGTTCGGGCGGTATGCAAAATGGAGTGGGTCTAGGGTTTCTGGGATAATGGTGTTGATGTGAGCTGTTACCTACCTTTCAAAGCACTTCATGGCTACGGACATGAGTGCTACAGGTCTGTAGTCATTTAGGCAGGTTGCCTTTGTGCTCTTGGGCACAGGGACTATGGTGGTCTGCTTGAAACATGTTGGTATTACAGACTCAATCAGGGACATGTTGAAAGTGAGTGCTATGAGGCGGTAGTCATTTAGCTCAGTTACCTTAGCTTTCTTGGGAACAGGAACAATGGTGGCCCTTTTGAAGCATGTGGGAACAGCAGACTGGGATAAGGATTGATTGAATATGTCCGTAAACACCCCAGCCAGCTGGTATGCGCATGCTCTGAGGACGCAGCTGGGGATGCCGTCTGGGCCTGCAGTCTTGCGAGGGTTAACACGTTTAAATGTTTTACTCACGTTAGCTGCAGTGAAGGAGAGCCCGCAGGTTTTGGTAGCGGGTCGTGTCAGTGGCACTGTATTGTCCTCAAAGCGAGCAAAGAAGTTGTTTTGTCTGTCTGGGAGCAAGACATCCTGGTCCGCGACGGGGCTGGTTTTTCTTTTGTAGTCCGTGATTGACTGTAGACCCTGCCACACACCTCTCGTGTCTGAGCCGTTGAATTGCGACTCTACTTTGTTACTCTACTGACGCTTAGCTTGTTTGATTGCCTTGCGGAGGGAAGAGCTACACTGTTTGTATTCGGTCATGTTTCCGGTCACCTTGCCCTGATTAAGAGCAGTGGTTCGCACTTTCAGTTTTGCTCGAATGCTGCCATCAATCCACGGTTTCTGGTTGGGGAATGTTTTAATAGACACTGGGTACAACATCACCGATGCAATTGCTAATAAACTCGCTCACCGAATCAGTGTATTCATCAATGTTGTTGTTCGCCACTTTGCGGAACATATCCCAGTCCACATGATCGAAGCAATCTTGAAGTGTGGAATCTGATTGGTCGGACCAGCGTTGAACAGACCTGAGCGCGGGTGCTTCCTGTTTTAGTTTCTCATCATCTTAAATAAGCATGCCCCATTCAAAAAATTTGAACCAGGAACAGATATAGCCCTTGGTTCACTCCAGACCTGACTGCCCTTGACCAGCACAAAAACATCCTGTGGTGTACTGCATTAGCATCGAATAGCCCCCGCAATATGCAACTTTTCAGGAGAGTTAGGAACCAATATACACAGGCAGTTAGGAAAGCAAAGGCTAGCTTTTTCAAACAGAAATTTGCATCCTGTAGCACTAACTTCAAAAGGTTCTGGGACACTGTAAAGTCCATGAAGAATAAGAGCACCTCCTCCCAGCTGCCCACTGCACTGAGGCTAGGAAACACTGTCACTACTGATAAATCCGCGATAATTGAGAATTTCAATAAGCATTTTTCTACGGCTGGCCATGCTTTCCACCTGGCTACCCCTATCCCGGTCAACAACCCTGCACCCCTCACCGCAACTTGCCCAAAGCCTCGCCCATTACTCCTTCACCAAAATCCAGATAGCTGAAATTCTGAAAGAGCTGCAAAATGGGGACCCCTACAAATCAGCAGGGCTAGACCATCTGGACCCTCTCTTCCTAAAATTATCTTTCCTGAAATTGTTGCAACCCCTATTACTAGCTTGTTCAAGCTTTCTTTTGTATCGTCTGAGATCCCCAAAGATTGGAAAGCTTGTCGTGGTAATTTCTTGTATTACTTAATGATGAGAGAGCCAACCACACACAAGTCAGAGTTATATTATAAAGTCCATCTTTAATATAATATGAGCTTCACCATAGCCCTTTTTTGACTCTCAGATCAATTCAGTGTCTATAAATGAATTCTCTGTGAGTCCTTACAAAACAATTCTTAGTTTCATTTATAGCCAAGATACACCCCTCTCAACTTACAAAGAATCCTTTACCCAAAAGAGGAGTATCCCATAGCTAGACAGCATCAGCTATAAATCATCGTTCAGTTTGGTCCCCTAAACAAGGTTCTAATCTCATTCTTGGTACTTCACTGTCTACTAAAACATTACCTCATCCAATGGCATACATCAATTGTCAAGTCTAGATACTCCCAACCAACATACAACCCCTCCTGGATAAGCTCAGAAAAGACAGTGTGCCTCTTCGGTCATGTACCAGATCAAGATAAGGGCAACCTCAGGGGACATACAATGGTTCCAAACACTGCCTTACTCCTTCCCCCCATGAGAAAAGTAGGGAGTGACTGGCGTACAGACATTGTATGAGATAACTAACTGGTTCCCCATTAATAACGCCATCCCTTCACATGGTTTAGGAATAGTTACAGACACATTCCCATAAGAAAACAATGTTCCATTCTGTCCTCCTCCCCTTCTGATATTCTACATAGCACCACATGGTTCAACAGATACATTGACATATGAAGACAAGCCTGACCTCTCCCCTCTCTAGGCCCCAAGTGACTAAGCCCTAGCTCAGAAGGGAAAATAAAACTGCCCACAGTATCTCACAAGCATATGATGAAAATAACATCTTATCTATCTATGTTACCTAGCTAAATCTGATTCTGCCACGACAAGCTGCCGCGCTCATCCCCCTCTTCAAAGGGGGGAGACACTCTAGACCCAAACTGCTACAGACCTGTATCTATCCTACCCTGCCTTTCTAAGGTCTTCGAAAGCCAAGTTAACAAACAGATCTCCAACCATTTCGAATCCCACCGTACCTTCTCCGCTATGAAATCTGGTTTCCAAGCTGGTCATGGGTGCACCTCAGCCACGTTCAAGGTCCTAAACGACATCATAACCGCCATCAATAAGAGACAATACTGTGCAGCTGTATTCATCGACCTGGCCAAGGCTTTCGACTCTGTCAATCACCACATTCTTATCGGCAGACTCAACAGCCTTGGTTTCTCAAATGACTGCCTCGCCTGGTTCACCAACTACTTCTCTGACAGAGTTCAGTGTGTCAAATCGGAGGGCCTGTTGTCCGGACCTCTGGCAGTCTCTATGGGGGTGCCACAGGGTTCAAACCTCGGGCCGACTCTTTTCTCTGTATACATCAATGATGTCACTCTTGCTGCTGGTGATTCTCTGATCCACCTCTACGCAGACAACACCATTCTGTATACTTCTGGCCCTTCTTTGGACACTGTGTTAACAAACCTCCAGACGAGCTTCAATGCCATACAACTCTCCTTCAGTGGCCTCCAACTGCTCTGAAATGCAAGCAAAACTAAATGTATGCTCTTCAACCGATCACTGCCCACACCTACCCACCCGTCCAGCATCACTACTCTGGACGGTTCTGACTTAGAATATGTGGACAACTACAAATACCTAGGTGTCTGGTTAGACTGTAAACTCTCCTTACAGACTCACATTAAGCATCTCCAATCCAAAATTAAATCTAGAATCGGCTTCCTATTTTGCAACAAAGCATCCTTCACTCATGCTGCTAAACATACCCTTGTAAAACTGACTATCCTACTGATCCTTGACTTCGGCGATGTCATTTACAAAATAGCCTCCAACACTCTACTCAGCAAATTGGATGCAGTCTATCACAGTGCCATCCGTTTTGTCACCAAAGCCCCATATACTACCCACCACTGCGACCTGTATGCTCTCGTTGGCTGGCCCTCGCTTCATATCCATCGCCAAACCCACTGGCTTGTCACGGTGCTGACTTTTGCCCGTCGCCTGCAGCAAAAGCCTCTATCCCGTCCTCTGGCTAGGCAGAGTACTTTAGGATTTTAGTCACTTCGGTGTAACCCAGGCCTAGAACCGTTGCGGCCCTACCAACCTTCTATTTATTCGTACTGGCCCTTCGCGTGAGTTGGGTTTGTTCCTTCGTTCACGTTGTCACTCCCTTATTTCCCCGGTCTAGTGTGGGGCCTTGGATGATGAGTACTTTTATACTTTATGTTTATAGATTCCTCCTATATTCCTTAACTCGTCTCTTCCTCTCTTGTAACCAATACCTAATAACTAAACTTCTGTTAGTTATTATGCTCGTCAGCTAGTAGTCACTTGGAAAACTAGTATTGTTATATGGTTGACTTTTTCCAAAGATATATTATTGTCCACACAATGAAATATTCTTTTTAGTGCTATCCCTTTAACTATAACCAGGCGTCACTTTCCGTCAGGTGAGAGGTCAAAGGCGTTCGCTCTCGCGGGTAGGTTCCCTGGCCTAGTTGTCAAAGTTTCAAGCATTTATTTAACTCACTCTGTTTTTTTGTCATATACACGTTATTACAGTTAAATGGTTATACAGTCCTAATACATCAATAATGCTCAATCCATCCTTAATTGCGTTATGCTATGCCAGATACTATTGCAAATATAAATCAGCTTAAACAACGTTCTTATAACTCTTATTAAACAAAGCAAATAGCAATATATTTTACCTTAAAGCTCTTATTCCCTGGTCCTTCCCGGAAAACTGGTGTCTATAAGAGTAATATTGGCAGCCTCTGCTGTGTATCATATTTCTATCTCTTATTTGTCTCCAAATTTCTTATGGTTAACTTTTCACTGCCTACTACTTAGATACTGACTCCTTTTTAGTGACTCTGGGCTTTCTACGAGGCTTACTTGTATCTGGGCTTCTTTCAATCTTCAAATTGGAATTGTTTCTGGTACTCCCAAGAATAGCGCTTGTTGCTCTCTAGAGATTGCTCTCCTACACAACTGCTTCCTTTTAATGGAGTGACTTTCCAGAATATAACACAACTCTAAGATATACCAGTCAATATAATGCTCGTGCCTTAATGAAAGTAGTCAATACAAGCAGAGTATAGTGAGAGTAATTTACCTTGCCTGATGATCCTCTATGATGTCAATCATATGTGTCGAGGATCATGCCCTAGGCACTGACCTCTCCTTCTTTTATACCTCTCTTTAGACACTCAGTTCGGGGGAAAACCCTTGAGAGTGCAATCAATTTGTCACATTTTGCCACTACTACTTCTCTTGTAGCATGCTCAGAATTTTTCGGTGGGACTCAGTCCAATGTTAAGTCTTTCAGCACTGATGCCCATAACTCTTCTTCCGCTGGGGCGTCAGTTTGGTCGAGCGGTTCATACCACTCTCCCTCAGCCTTCATGCTGATTGGTTCTTGTTTCATGTCTAGCCCTTTTTGAGCCTGTTCATTTGTCTCCTCATACCATTCTCCCTCAGTCTTCATGTCGAGGGGTTCTTGTTTGATGTCCCGTTCTTTTAGGTCTGGTTAATTTGGCTCCCTCTGCTGGTTGATCTCCGTCGTGGCAGACATTCCCCAGTCTATAATTGGTCCTAGGGCCCACAGGGGTAGCTCTGGATCTGGCCTGATTTCTAGGGGAGGGGTCTGATTTCTTTTACTTTTCGTTACACCCTCTCCAAGATCTGACCCCCCCACAACTCTTTTCCTACTTTTCCTTTTTAATGGGCCTAAATACTTAATTGCTAACGTCCTCCCATTCTGTGCCTGCACCATCCCGTATAGGTCTTGTTTCTTATCCTCTATATCCATTATGTGCCTACTCTTTATAAACTTCCAATCTCTGGTAAGCCCCTTAGCCACTATTCTTCCTCCTAGCATAAGCTGCGCAAATGTGCATTCAAAGGGCCAAGGTTCCTCCTTGTCCTCCCGATACCATATCTTTTATCTCTACGACAGGTCATGTCGCAAAAGCAATGCTTACAAAAAGGACTTTACTTCCTGAAGGTGACCGCCTAGTCAATTCTCCTTGGGTGGTCCTCTTACACCCGGTACATGAGGGTTCCATATGTCCGTTCTCATGGGTCCACCCTGTGTAATATATTTCATTATTTAGTCCTGACATATGAATCTTTCCGGTATCCCTGTCCCACTCTATCTCCTGTACTGAGTATACTATCCTTAACCTTACTTCTTCCCTATCAGGTGTTACTTCCCATTGATTTCCCCTCTTTACCATCAATCTCATTTTTGGCCAATCTCTGCCTGTGTCCAGACAGTTCAAACTTACACTCTCTAAGTCTCTGCCTCTCCAGACCAGCCTTCCTACCATTTTCCCACGCACATCTCCAGCACAGCTCCCACACACATCTAGCACGTCGGTTGATTTCCAACATAACATATGCCCTTCACAACAATCTTTTAGATCTGGTCTGTCAAACAACGGCCAATTCTTTACAAATTCCCCCATGTGTTCCATGCTCCATTCTCCTATAATTAATGGTTCGTTTCTACTTTGGTCTCCGTCTGATTCGTCTCTCGCATTTCTCTCATCTCTTTCCTAGAATCAGGGGACAATGGAGTTAGCAATTACTTTCTCCTATTGCCCTTCCTGCCCTTCTTCTTCTCCTTTCTGCTGGGCCCTAGTATCTTAATCCACTGGTCCCCTATATACTTTAACTCCCTCCTTAGATCTCCTGTTGCGTCCTCACATCTCATCACTGCCCTGGAGAGTTGATCCATCTCCCCCCAGCTAGGCGAGTTCCCTACTCCCCTTTCAGTCTGTCTGTCTGATCTTCCCTTATCTCTTACTTCGGCTTTTTCTGCTGCTTGTAGTGCCCATATGGGACGCCACTCTTTCTTCCCATTGGGCCCTGTCCTCYTTACTCCTGCATCCAATAGTAGTTCTTTTCTAAACCTTCCCGCTATCTCTCCGTCTATTAGCTTGGAAAGGTTACCTTCCCCAAAGGTGGCTGTCCTGGGCGTCTGCTCCTTTTTTTCCCTGTCTCTCTGCGTTTCTTTCCGGTGTCTATGTGTGTAGCTTCCCAATCTAGTTACTGTTACTACTACACCCTCTCCATGCTCTTGCTTACTGACTTACTTTCTGTAAACTTCTTCCTTTTGTATCATTCCCGCCTTTTTCTGGAGTAGCCTATCCTCCTCAGTAAGTTCCCATTTCTTGACTTCTGGCCTAAACCTCGGGTAGAACTGGTCTTGTCTCATCTCCTTAACCCAGCCTGTCCCTGTCATTATGCTGCCTAGGTTGCAATCCAGCATCCTCCATCTAGGGGAGTACCTTTCCATTGTGGATAGGTGCCACCCTTTTCCTCCTTTTTTAACATCCCAGATATCGTGCCCGAAGCTGGGATGTTGTTCTAGGGCCGCCAAGTCCTCCTTGGTCCACCACTTTGCTAGATCTTTTATCATAACCTCTGGTTCTGCTCTATAGTCACCCTTTTCTCTCTGGCAGCACATTCTTAAAGGTTGTGTTCCATATTTCCAGTTGGCCGTCCTGAATGGCCACTCTCCCTGTACACCGTAGTCTAACCTCTTATTACCCTTCTTTCCCATGGCTACCCTTACTCTACCCTGGTCCTTGGATATCATCGTTCCGGGTCCCCAGGACGTGATTACCCCTAAGTATGGTTCTTTCCCTACCTCTTTTCTGTCTATCAGGTAGGCCACTTGCGTGTCCCAACATCCCAGGCATATCCAGGTGGTTCCACTGAGAACCACTCCCTGTATGCTTTCTTGAGCTAGCTCTCCTGGCGCTAACTTTCCACATTTTCCGCAATTTACCATTACTATTCTTGTTTGTCCTTTAACCCATAATCTCTTACTTTCCCCTAACTTAATTAATCTACCTTTCTCTCCTATTTTCTCCTCCTCCTTCCCCTGAGTTTTKATGTATAGTCCGTCTCTTACCCCGTCACTCTCCCCAGGATGTTCCTGCGAGGGGGGGTAGGAAAGAAGATTGGTAAACAAAGTACCCAGATTTGCCTCAACTCATTCACATCCATTCCTTGGTTATTTAATATTCCTAGGCCTATGGCTATTAGTATCCATACTGTTAGTGGTAGGACCAATTTTACCACTCTCATTTGACTCTCCCTTTTTTTGAGACGCCTTAGGCTTTTGATTATTTGAGCCATCACTATTATCATCATTAACATCTCCATCTCCATGCATACTTAAATCCTGTTATGGACTGGCAGAGGGGTTGCGTTTGGTTTGTGGTGTCACTCCACTCTTCAAACTCTCCAATTTGTCCCGTCAGTCTAAACACAATGGACATGGTTTCTCCCATGATTACTAGTCCATAATGTTTTCCACATATTTTAAACATTCTTTGTATTGCTACTATGGGTACCATGGATAACATAACTTCGGTTCCTTTAGTGAGTCCGAATTTAACCATTGCCACTATACAGGTTAGTATCATTGCAAGGGTGGTGACTACACCTTGTCCTCGTCTATCTTTCCACGCTACCCCTGACCATATAATTATTTGTAATGTTTGGCCGCATATTTTAGCTTCCATTTCCTCATGTTGTCCAGAAGCCCGGTCATCAGAGTCAGATTGGCTGGAGTAGTTGGAGGCCATGGTTCGAAGTTCTTGGACAGGTAGTTCTCAAGATACTCTTTTATAGTCTTACTCTGCCTTATATTCTCTTCTAACCCATAGTTGTCACCTCCCTTTTTTTCAACCCGGGCCTCACTTCTAATACTACTGACAGGTTTTTTTAGAGGCTTGCCTCTTCAAGGAGCATCTCACGTGCTTTGTATTTACTCGGAGTATTTCTTTCTGCTGTTGCAGTATTTGGACTGTGTTTATGCACTCGCTCATACACCGTGCTCCATACAACAAACCCTGCCAAAAGTTTCCAGAACAGTTTTAGAATTAACTTTATTATTTTCTTCACCAGCTTTCCTAGCAGTGTTATTCCCCTAAGTAGGCCTAACCCGAGCACCCTCAAACCCTGATCTACTGGTAGGCCTAATTTTTTTGCATAGCCAATGGCCATCATTACGCCACTAAATACCAGGATGCCTATGGTTATGGTCAAACCCATCCAAAATTTTGCTTTAGCTTTGGTCCACCAGGTAGTTACGTTGGTCCATTTATCTTCTATAGCTCTAACTACTTTATTCACTGGTTCCACTACTAAGTCGTTTGCCGCCTTAGTCATTCCTGTAGTAAATCCTCCCCAGGCCTTGACAAACCAGTTTCCCCCTATTCCACCCTTAGCTGTGGTATCTTCATCTCTGTACCACATTATACCCTCTGAGCCTTCCTTCCAGAAGTCTTCCTTAAATATGTTACAGTAGTTTTCCTGGCCCATAGTCTGGAGCAATTGTATTGTTCTTTTTATTATTACACATCCAGTAGAGTTAGTGGAGTTGTCCATTAAATTAACTGCTTGCATAGAGATTTATTCCAGACTTTTGTCAGGTTTTTTTCCCACTCCGACCCTGATCCCCAGAGGTCCTGCCATTGTTGTTGCTTTTTGGGCCACATTAGTTTTAGAGCCCATTCCTTATATCCTTTCATAAACCATCTCCCGGCTAGAGGGTCCATGGTGTATCTAGCCCAGCCTGCTAGGGAGGGGTCCGTCCTAAGTGTTTGATCTCTGGTTCCAGGTATATCTCCCGGGTTTACATGGAACTTCAGTCCTCCATAGCATGCTAATTGCACATAACCCCCAGTAAGAGGTGTTGGGTCTATAGGCCTTTTTGCCCATCCCAATGCTATTGGGTCCGAGGTTTTTGATATTCCCCTGGTGGCTCCTGTATTGCTAGCTTTATTTTCTCTAATTACGGTTTCGTTCACTTTTATGGCCTTTCTACTCATTTTGCCCGCGGTGATATTCCATTTTTGTAGGATTAACCCATACATCCAAATGAACGAATCCTCGTGCACTTTGCCTATGGGTGGGAAACTGTACCCAAACTGATGCACATGTTCCATTCTATCTTGTGCTCTGATTTCCCTCATAATGGYTCCCCCAACTAACTTTCTAKAGGTGCACGCGCCCCTCATGTTTGCCCAATCTACCAGTCGTTGGTTCGCTTCCTCGTTTCTTCCTGMGAATGCTGGAGCTACTCCCAACATTCCGGGTGAGGGATAATGCCCTCCTGACCATCTATGAAAGTGGGGGATCCCTGACTCTTTTAGATTGCCATGGGCTGAAATACAATGATATCTCGCCCAGGCTTCTGTCTTATTTGCTGGGGGTTTAACCCATTGGTCATAGTATTGTTGTGCTGTTTTCCCTTTTTTCCTATGGAACATATTGTTTGGTTCTTGTTCCCAGTTCCATAGGGGAGCTTCAGCACACATTTCCTGCGCCATCTCTAGACTAGGTTGATAGTTTTCCTGCAAACTTCGAAGGTCTAGAGTGGTCCATGGGGTTGACCTCGGGTAGGCCAATCCCGGGTTTGAATTATTATGGGTCGTAAGGCATACCCATCCTGTGGTAGCATATTTTATTGGTTTTTCTCCGGCTCTTGCGGAGTGGGGGATATCATGTCCCCACACTCCATACACCATTCTGTGGAACCTATCCATAGGGCCGCTAATGAATCCTGGGTAGTTATAAGTTCTATTTTTTGCATACGGTAAAATAATGCCATTGCTCCCTCCTAACATTCTGTTGTCCCACGAAGAGGTATTACCTGGGTGCAAATAYAGGACYACATCTGTYAGCCATTTAGTCTCAGSRTTKCCTGAGCTCCGWGCCTTAYGGTTCAYGTTTCTTCGTATTCTATATTTCGCTTTGGTCCCGCTGCCTTTAACACATAACACGTTCAATGTCTCTATGATTTCCTATGTTTGTTTTTGTGCCTCCGCTGACGTGTCAGTTGAGGTACTCGCACTAGGCCTGTTTCCTGTGCTACTGTGTCTCGAAGCACTTGTGGTTACTGTTGTGCTAGCAGTCGGCGGGGTCAAAGTAGTCACACTGCTACTGTTATTTCCTGAGGCAGCTGTGCTCCGGGGTGTCATGGTAGTAGACAGAGTTTTTAGTGTCAGAGGCCAGGTCGTGGGGTTTATTGCAGTCTTAAGGCTGTGGCACTCCACCTTCGCCCATGGCTGACTATGAGTAGCGTGGTCATAAATAAATTTGATCTCTGTTATGTTGTTACTATCTCCCAGTTGCCCTTTCCATTGGCCCCCTTTATAAGAGTTAATGTATTGGCCATTTTCGCAGGTTTGATTGACTAACACCGCTCCTTGGGTTATATTTACGAGCCATCCTTGCAGGGTGTTGTTAGTCATTGATTTCCATAGCACCACTAGGTTGCTATTCTCGTTCCGGGTATCGTTCCAGTTGGTATTATTCCATTTTTGTTTTCATTTTACCGATGGATATCCTGGGCAATCTGTCCTATTTATTGGGGTGCACTGTACTGGTATTCCCCGTCGTTTGGTAAAGGCCCTATAAGTGGGAATGCTGCTCTGGCATCTTTCTTGGTCCACTTCTATGCCCCTAATTACTGCTCTTTCCTGTTGTTCATAGATAACCCCTAGGGTTAAACCAAATACTATAGCACTGGGTATTATAATTATGGTGGAAAGAATACTTACCCACCAGCCTATACCCTACCTGGCACTCTCTGTGAATCGTTCTATATTCACCCAGCCTCATGCTTCCCTGTGGAGACAGAGTGGGATTCAATTAGTCCCCTTATTTCTTATAGATGGGGGACCTAGTATGGCCTGTGTCCCTTTGCCCTGACGTAACCTCTCCAGGGCCTGGCATGTCGAGGGTTGTCTTCCTCTTCAATAGGTTTATAAATTGTCTCATTTTCCCTTGTGGCTCGGGAGGGGCAGTTTCATTTCTACCCCTTCCCTCTCCAGGAACTGCCTTCCTGTCCACCAGCATATGGCAGGAATACACACAGTCCAATTTGGTCTTTGGTTCTTGGGCAATATATAACTGCCACCCCAATTTGACCATGTGCCTCTTCCTTTTATCTCCCTGCACCGGCTCAGTGTCTTCCATTTCCTTGAGCCTGGTAACACAGCACACTGTTTTCTCTCTTCTCATTAGCCTCCCCCAGTGTAGCTCCCTAACTGGTCTACTTGTGCCTTCCCACCAGCACCTTCTCATCATCCCATGATGATCATTCCTCTCATGATTGTTATCTATGTCATAACTATCGTCCTGATCCCAGTCCMGCCTGTTTAGCAGCAGTTGACTTAGGTATTCCCTGGGATTCCATTTTGAGAATTTCCCATCCACCAACATCCAACAAGTTGGATCTCCTGGTTGGATTCCATATCCYGTGAGGGATRCTGGTTCTCTTTTTCTCTCTTTCAACCACTGTTCACTACTCTGATAAGTGCTCTTTCCCCCACCTTGTTGGAATGGCCCCTGCTCTACTGGCCATAGGGGATCCTCCATTCTCACTGGGGTGAGTAAACTCCCTTTTAGTAGTTCTGTTTTTCCTTTAATTTGCTGGTGCCTACATTCCATGCAATTTGTTGCTCTCAGCACCCCTCTGTGTGTCCATGCACACACACACACTTATTAGGATCCCAGTTTCCTGTGACAACCTGTGCACCTAACATGCAGTTCGGGAATACCTCCCTACTGCATTTCCTACACCATAGGATTCGACCAACTCTTTGTCGTCCCCCCCCCTTCACCGCCATCATTCCCCTTGGCTATTTGTCTAATGCTCATATTTGCAGGGTCCCTCATACTGGACCTCTCCTGTGGCTTCTCCACAGACATCGCAAGGTGCTATGTTCATATAACCTAACCCCTCAGGGTCCTGGCACATACTTTTATGCCACAATACTCTAATATTGGCAGCCCCCATAACCCCCATCCTTGCCAGATCCTCATGTCTACCATGTGAGGCCACCCAAATGGTGTCTCCCGAGCGACGCACCTGCAGTCCCGACCTGCAGTTCAACAGGTGCATCCACTCCGGTACTAACTCCTGGGTGGACATACTGTCTTAAGCTGGGCTATATCGGCTGTTATATCACCGTCTACCTTGACCGTGTTTGCACTAATCACTTCTACAATTTGTTGCCTTTTTCCGTATTTTTTCGGGATAACTCTATCCCCGGTGTCAGCTTCTGTTGGGTTCTTAATCCTAATCCAGTCTCCCACCTGTAACACACAAGGTAGAGGGGGAGACTGCGCATTAGCTATTTCCACCACTGAGCTGATGTTGGGTAATCCCATCAATTCTCTAGGACTGGGTCCTGTATCAGTGGGAGTCAGATTTAACTCCACACAGGCTYGTACTAGCTTGGKTCCCCAGTCCTTTTCTGCTTTCCACAACCCTAGTGTTGTTTTAAGCTTTCCAATTGTTCTCTCCGCRCMACCATTYGCTTGGGGAGTATAAGGAGGRGAGAATATGTGYGAGACTCCMTGCTCGGCACACCAATCCTCCACCTTCTTATTCTTATATTGGGTCCCATTATCAGTCCTTAACAATGGGAATGGACCTAGAGCAAGAGTCAGAAGGTTAAGCATTTGCAATACTGGCAGCGCATTGGATGATTTTGAGGTGAGCACTATTGAGTACCCTGTAGCCATGCACACCGCAACTATAGCATACCTATGTCCAAGTGAAGTAGCTACTTTCATTGGACCCATAGTATCTAATGCTATTTGCTTCCATGGTGTACTGCATTTAATGTGTTGACCTGCTACTCTGCCTAAGTTACTAACCTTTTGCTCTTGGCAAGTAGAACATTGAGCGCATATATCTAGAACTTCCTCTCTAGTATATAATATGCCCTCATCTTTTAGCCTCTTCATGAATATACGGGAACCCAAATGTCCCCAATCTTCATGAAGTGCTTTTAGCTTATCTTTGTCCTGTTTGTAAAGAACTATTCGCCCCATCTGGACTAGTTCATCTACTTCTCTGTTTCCTAGTTGGTTAGCTTCTTGTGAATAGGGGGGCGCTGTTTTCACTTTGGAAAAAATCGTGCCCAAATTAAACGGCCTCGTACTCTGTTCTAGATCATACAATATGCATATTATTATTACTATTGGATAGAAAACACTCTGGCGTTTCTAAAACTGTTTGAATTATATCTGTGAGTAAAACAGAACTCATTTGGCAGCAAACTTCCATACAGGAAGTGAAAATTCTGAAAATGAGGCTCTGTGTCAGGACCTGCCTATTCAACTGGCTTTTATTTATGGATCTTTATGCACTTCATACGCCTTCCACTAGATGTAAACAGGCAGTAGAAGGTTGAATGGGGTGTCTAGCTTGATGTGAGGCCGAATAAGAGCTTTTGGAGTGACAGGTCCGCCCTTTTGTCAGTTTTCATCTGCGCGCCGGGGAACCTCACATTGTCTTCTGAAAAGCGTTCGGTATACACTACGAATTGCTCCGGCTCTCATTTTATTGGATACATATGAGAAGAACATCATAAAGTAGGATTTTCAACCGAGTTTGACCAGGATATTCGACGTTTATTGGGAATTTTGGCATTTTTCGTTCCATGCGCCAAGAGATGATGGACACGTGCGCTCCACAATGCTAGCCAAAGTTGCTAATTCGACAGAAGAAATGGACATTCTAAAACCAAACAASRATTTATTCTGGACCTAGGACTCCTTGCACAACATTCTGATGGAAGATCARCAAAAGTARGAGAATATTTATGATGTTATTTCGTATTTCTGTGKAATATGTTGGCTCCAACACSGCGGAGAATAGGTGAGYGCTGTCTCACAATAATGCATRCTGTATGTTGTAGTAAAGTTATTTTAAAAAATCTAACACAGCGGTTGCATTAAGAACCAGTGTATCTTTCATTTGCCATACAACAAGTATTTTTATGTTAAAGTTTATGATGAGTTCTTTGGTTAGATTAGGGACTGTCCAAAATATCTCCGAGATTTTGGTGAATTGTTGCTACGTATTCACAATGTATACCACGATTTGCAGCTCTAAATATGCACATTTTCGAACAAAACATAAAATGTATTGTATAACATGATGTTATAAGACTGTCATCTGATGAAGTTGTCCAAAGGTTAGTGATTAATTTTATCTCTATTGCTGTTTTTGTGAAAGCTATGTTGGCGGTGAATAAATAGCTTTGTGTGTTTGGCTATTTGTGGTAAGCTAATAATTCTATATTGTGTTTCGCTGTAAACACTTAAAAATCGGAAATATTGGCTGGATTCACAAGATGTTTATCTTTCATTTGCTGTACACCATGTATTTTTCATAAATGTTTTATGATGAGTATTATGTATTTCACGTTGCTCTCTGTAATTATTCTGGCTGCTTGGTGCTATTTGTGATGGTGGCTGCAATGTAAAACTCGATTTATACCTCAAATATGCACATTTTCGAACAAAACATAAATGTATTGTATAACATGAGTGTATAAGACTGTCATCTGATGAAGTTGTTCAAGGTTAGTGATTCATTTATCTCTATTTCTGGTTTTGTGAAAGCTACCTATGTGGTGGAAACATGGTGAAAACATGCTGTTGTGTTTGGCTATTGTGGTTAGCTAATATAAAATACATATTGTGTTTTCGCTGTAAACATTTAAAAAATTGGAAATTATGGCTGGATTCACAAGATGTTTATCTTTAATTTGCTGTATTGGACTTGTGATTTCATGAAATTATATTATATGATATCCCTGTCCCGTTAGGCTAGACTATGCTAGTCAGCTTTTTTGATGAGGATGCTCCCGGATCCGGGATGGGTATCACTGAAAGAAGTCTGCTTCTGCACCTGCTGAGTCAGCAGTGTGAGCCTTTTGATGACTTACCACTATGTCCATTTTATCCATTACTCATGGATTTTTCTCATTCCCCTCGTATGAATTGGCTTATTTTTGGCACCTCTGTACCCATTATTCTGCCAAATCTTCTTTCCGAGGTCATTGCTTGTGCACAGTAGTGGCTGTCTGTTACCACTTCTACCCTTTTCAGGTTGGCTCCTGTGCAGTGCAGAGATGATTCTAGTACGGCCATTACTTCTGCTTTCTGGGCCGTGCCTGTAATATTCGGCTTTGTTTAGTTACTGTGTCTCTGTAGTTTTATTCTTAACTATAAAGCCCCATCTGGTTTTTATGCTTTGCTTCACTGGCTTATGTACTCCAATGATGGTGTGAGCATACTCCGGGCCAACTGTCCACAGTCATTTTTGTACTTTTGCAGCCTTAATGTGGTAAAGTGCGTCCATTATTTTATTTATACATTCCTCTGGTAGGTCTGTAGCTTCCTTAATTCTGTGCTTTTGTTTGTCTATGTCCACCGGTTTAAAGTGGTTCATTTTCAGCATCCGTAATCGGTGTAGCTCTTTTGCATCTGTTAATGACAATAGGTTCTCTTCTCCTTTGGTGGGGGCCTCTTGGCTACACTAGCCTCTCTTTGTACTATCTGTTTCCATATAAAGTTCCATTCCCCCGTAGTGCCGTTTCCTTCTAGTTGCTCTAGTAGGTTTCTACCTGGGTCATTATCCTTCTCAGCTCTTTCAATGTAGTTATATCTATGTTTAACTTCCTCTTAGCTGCTGCTTCAAAGGCTGTGGTTTAACACCAACCTTTTTCGCTTCTGCATATGCTTCCTGTTGCCGCAGCTAATACTGTCAGTACCAGATATGGTTTCCAAATCTTGACTGACTGACTGTCTCACTGTCTCCCTGTTTACACTAATGAATTTTAAAGAACTCAACATTTCTATGTAGTAACCTATAAGACAATTATATAGTTCAACTTAATTTATCCGATACTCTCAATGATCCTGGGTCACAACAGATGCCATATATTCTTGTCATCTTTCTACTATTTAAAGACAAACCTTCACATGATTAGCTAAGGCCAAAACACTGCTAAACATAGCATATGTTTTCTGTACTAATGAAATCTCTCTTTCGGGAGTCCACTGTATTTTGTCTAACAATAACCTGGGTTAATCTTAACTCAGTCTCATCAGTAATTTTATATAAGTTGCATAGTATGAGACCCATTATCTACATTAATTTATTATCCCTACTATATCTTTCCAATATTTCCTCCGGTGGTGTGTCACACACCCCATTTTGAGGTTAAAGTTTCCCTTACTCTCTTCCTCGATCGGCAGTACTTTTATTACGGCCCAGTCATTTACTTGGCCTACCATTAGGTCGCTGGGGGCAATATTTCTCTGTACAAAGTTTTTATCCTCCCCAGAAGGTCTGTCTGCCTTTCCACCCGACCATTTATTTTACTGCTGACTGCTCATTTCGTGTTAGATGTTTCCATTCATAACCTGGTACACATATGGCAAATCTACAGTCTGGTAGATTACCCTGTGTTCTGAGTTCCCTTTCCTGCTCTAGACTACCGGCCTGGGCAGCTATTTGTGCCAGCGTTGCCTCTCCTAGGTCGAGTGTTTCTGCCATAATAAGCACCGTTCTCAATTATTTTATAATTAAATTCTGCCTGTCCCAACAATTTTCAGCGAAGGTGATCAGTCTTTGCGGGAAATTCCTGGGACCCAGGGCATACAACACTTATTAAATTATTTCTAGGTCATATAAGATTTCCTATTTAGTTATAAACTCTATAGTACTTTCTTATTCCTCAGGGATTTTCCTCAAAAGAGTAGACTCTAACTCATAGGTCGTATAGGTTCTGTTACTTAATCGCTTTTTAACTCTTCTATCGGGCACCACGTTGGGTGCCAAGTGTCACGGTGCTGACTTTTGCCCGTCGCCTGCAGCAAAAGCCTCTATCCCGTCCTCTGGCTAGGCAGAGTACTTTAGGATTTTAGTCACTTCGGTGTAACCAGGGCCTAGCCGTGCGGCCCTACCAACCCTTCTATTTATTCGTACTGGCCCTTCGCGTGAGTTGGGTTTGTTCCTTCGTTCACGTTGTCACTCCCTTATTTCCCCGGTCTAGTGTGGGGCCTTGGATAGATGAGTACTTTATTACTTTATGTTTATAGATTCCTCCTATATTCCCTTAACTCGTCTCTTCCTCTCTTGTATACCAATACCTAATAACTAAACTTCTGTTAGTTATTATGCTCGTCAGCTAGTAGTCACTTGGAAACTAGTATTGTTATATGGTTGACTTTTCCAAAGATATATTATTGTCCAMACAATGAAATATTCTTTAGTGCTATCCCTTTAACCTATAACCAGGGTCACTTTCCGTTCAGTGAGAGTGTCAAAGGCGTTCGCTCTCCGGGTAGGTTCCCTGGCCTAGTTGTCAAAGTTTCAAGCATTTATTTAACTCACTCTGTTTTTTTGTCATATACACGTTATTACAGTTAAATGGTTATACAGTCCTAATACATCAATAATGCTCAATCCATCCTTAATGCGTTATGCTATGCCAGATACTATTGCAAATATAAATCAGCTTAAACACTTCTTATAACTCTTAAACAAAGCAAATAGCAATATATTTACCTTAAAGCTCTATTCCCTTGGTCCTTCCCGAAAACTGGTGTCTATAAGAGTAATATTGGCAGCCTCTGCTGTGTATCATATTTCTATCTCTTATTGTCTCCAAATTTCTTATGGTTACACTTTTCACTGCCTACTACTTAGATACTGACTCCTTTTTAGTGACTCTGGGCTTTCTACGAGGCTTACTTGTATCTGGGCTTYTTTCAATCCTTCAAATTGGAATTGTTTCTGGTACTCCCAAGAATAGCGCTTGTTGCTCTCTAGGAGATTGCTCTCCTACCACAAACTCTTCCTTTTAATGGAGGCAACTTCCAGAATATAACACAACTCTCAAGATATACCAGGTCAATATAATGCTCGTGCCTTAAAACCTCTAACGAGTCACAAACCGGATCCGGGATCCCCCCCATCAAAAAAGCTGACTAGCATAGCCTAGCCTAAAGCC
Source organism: Salvelinus sp. IW2-2015 (assembly GCF_002910315.2). Classification (NCBI taxonomy): domain Eukaryota; kingdom Metazoa; phylum Chordata; class Actinopteri; order Salmoniformes; family Salmonidae; genus Salvelinus; species Salvelinus sp. IW2-2015. Next base: position 164,769 of record NW_019942799.1, on the reverse strand, counting down.
ACAGGGATATCATATAATCAAATGTTCATGAAATCACAAGTCCAAGACACCAAATGAAAGATACAGATCTTGTGAATCCAGCCATCATTTCCGATTTTTTTAATGTTTTACAGGAAGACACAATATGTAAATCTATTAGCTAACCACGATAGCAAAAGACACAACTTTTTTTTCTCCACCATTTTTTCCTGCATGGCAGCTATCAACAATTTCGACTAAATAAAGAATATATATAGCCACTAACCAAGAAACAACTTCCATAAGATGACAGTCTGATAACATATTTATGGTATAGCATATGTTTTTTTAGAAAAATTTGCATATTTCAGGTATAAAATCACAGTTCTACATTGCAGCTGCAATCTGAATAGCGTTGGAAGCAGCCGGGAATCAATTACAGAGACCGACGTCAATTACCAAAATACTCATCCTAAAACATTCTGAAAAATACACAGCATACAGCAAATGAAAGCCCAACATCTTGTGAGTCCAGCCATCATTTCTGATTTTTAAAATGTTTTCAGGGAAAACACAATATTGTAAAGTCTATTAGCTAACCACGTTAGCAAAAAGACACAACTTTTTTTACCCACCAGTTTTTACTCCCATCAGTAGCTATCACTAATTCGACTAAATAAAGATATACTATAGCCACTAACCAAGAAACAACTCATAAGATGACAGTCTGATAACATATTTATGTATAGCATTATGTTTTTTAGAAAGATTGCATTTTTCAGGTATAAAATCACAGTTACCATTGCAGCCACTATCACAAAAACTCACCCAAAGGCACTAAATAACTACAGAGAGCAACGTGTTACCTAATTACTCATCTTAAAACATTTCTGAAAAATACACAGCGTACAGCAAATGAAAGCCCAACATCTTGTGAATCCAGACAATATTTTCAGATTTCTAATGTTTTACAGCGAAAACACAATATATCGTTATATTAGCATACCACATGAGCTAACATCACCCCAGCATTGATTTCGAGGCAAAAGCGCGATAACGTTATCACCACCAAAAATAATAAAATTTTCAAACTTCCAGAATCTTCAGATACATACTGTAACATCATATACACAATGCATATAGAGTTGTTCGAAAAGTGCATATTTAGCATCACAAATCGTGGTTATGCTATGTAATCAGTCAAAACATGCATGCATCTGCGGCGGCGCATCTTGGAAGGCACCTAAGTTACTATTATGTCGATTAATGAAAAAAATACAGTTGACACGCAATGAAACACATTGTATTAATGCAACCCTATTACGATTTTAAAATAATTACTAGACATACAGTGTGCGTTACAGCCAGACGATGCCGCAATATGCCGAAAATGGCTTTACATATTTCCACATAAATACGGATAAAAATCATAAATAGTTCTTACTTTTGGACGAGCTCCATCAGAATCTGGCAAGGGTCCTTTGTTCCAAAAGAATGTGCTGTTTGTTTAAAACGCACACTCAACTCGCGGAACTACAGCTAACAGTAGCTACGTGCACACACATGTCCAAACCTCAAACGCAATACTACGCAAATTCCGAAATGAATAATACTCGCAAAACTGATATAAATCGGTTTCAAATAAACTTCGTTATGATGTTTCTAACACTATACCGAATTAAATTCAGACGGACATATCTAGCCGAAACTGAGCGTTTCAAAAATCCTATCCTGGGTCTGCTTGCGTAATGGCGAGAATTCGAAAAGGAGCGCACCTCGTTCCTTGCCCTTTTATAAGCTCTGAGAAATACGTAGAAACACCATTCCACTTCTCATTGGTACTGACATCCAGGAAGCGGGGCAGTTCATTTCGATCCATAGCGACACACAGAGCTAAAACTGATCCGAGATCGAAGCTAGTTTCAGACCTTCGCTGTCCTTCAATTTTCGCGTTAGAAAAGAGTTCTGGTTCACCCACAGACATAATTAACAACGTTTAGAAACTGTAAGATTTTTTCTAGTCAATTAGTAAAAAATATGCATATACAGCAAGAATAGAACGACATTAATGAACCAAAATGCAATACAACAGCACCCCCTGTATAAGAAGATTATTGTCAAATAAGTCAATACAAGCAGAGTATAGTGGAGAGTAATTTACTTGCCTGATGATCCTCTATGATGTCCAAATCATATGTGTCGAGGATCATGCCCTAGGCACTGACCTCTCCTTCTTATACTCTCTCTTAGACACTCAGTTCGGGGGAAAACCCTGAGAGTGGCATCAATTTGTCACATTTTGCCACTTACTACTTCTCTTGTAGCATGCTCAGACATTTTTCGGTGGAGACTCAGTCAATGTTTAAGTCTTTCAGCACTGATGCCATAACTCTTCTTTCCGCTGGGCGCGTCAGTGTGGTCGAGCGTTCATTACCACTCTCCCTCAGCCTTCATGCTGATTGGTTTCTTGTCATGTCTAGCCCTTTTTGAGCCTGTTCATTTGTCTCCTCTACCATTCTCCCTCAGTCTTCATGTGAGGGTTCTTGTCTGAATCCCGTTCTTCAGTCGGTTTATTGGCTCCTCGCTGGTTGACTCGCGTCGTACAGTCAGTCCCCGAGGGCTATAATTGTCCTAGGGCCCACAGGGGTACTCTGGATCTGGCCTTGCATTCTAGGGAGGGTACTGATTCTTTTTAACGTTTTCGTTACAGGGCTCCCGAGTCCATCTATACAGGTCCTGCTAGGTAAACCCCGGCTTATTCCTCCCCCCCCCGCCCAGCTCACTGGTCACCAGCAGCACCGCACCCGCACACGCGCGTCCAGCAGGTACTATTATTACTGGTCACCCCAAAGCCAATCCTCTCTTCCCGCCTTTCTTCCAGAGACTCAATCTACACACTCATAGCCTAAGCACCAGACTGTCAGAGCACTCACAGATCACTCCCGTACATAGCCAATCGTAATACACCAATCAAGCTACCTCATTCACCGTATTGTTATGTATTAATATAATTTTGCTCCTTGGCACCCCAGGACCTCTACATTGCACAGCGTATCTTCTGGCACATGCCATCACCCCAGTGTTTAATTTGCCATACTGTAAGTAATTTCGACACAGCGCCATGATTTCCTTCACCCCCCTTATCCGACCGTCACACACTGTACTAGACCTTCTCTATGGATTGAATGACTGCATTTGTGTGTGTTGTTTGTGTCGCACTGCTTTGCTTTATCTGGCCAGGCCTCCATTGTAATAGAGAAACATTTAACAATTGAGGCGGTAGGCAGATTGGAGAGGAGTAACGCATACGCGTCTTCTTCGGGACGAGGAATAGAAGGATCGGCCAAACGGCAGCTGGGTAGTGTCCCATGTAAATTTATTAAAATGAACACTAAATACAAAATAACAAAACTGAAACAACGAATAATCGAAACATATGAAGGTGGACACGACACACACACAAACTACCGGCACAAACACAGGTGGAACGAGGCTACTAGTAGGTCCTAATCAAGAACAACGATGACAGCGCCTCATGATTGGGGAACCATACCAGAGCCAAACACATAGAAATACAACAACAGGAACAAAACATAGAATGCCACCCCTAACCACGCCGACCAAACAAAATAAGGAGATAAAAGGAACTAAGGCAGGATGTGACAAGGAGCTCGGAAGAGGTAAAGAGTATCCAATTGGCTCATTCATCCCCTCCTCTCCTCTGTAAACTATTCCCAGGCGTTGCCTCGTAAATGAGAAAGGTCCAGTCAACTTACATGGTTAAGTATAAAATAATATATATATAAATATTAAGCTGAGTAGTGTAAGTACATATCACAATCTGAATGGCAGCCATCTCGCGATGAGTGGCAGATCGCGTCCTCCCCAATCAGTGGCAAAGTTGAGGTTAGTGTTCTGATGGGTTACTTGCCTGCATCATGGCTATTCAATCGAAAACATAACCACGTTCAATTATTTA
>NW_019942799.1:151491-160807 GCF_002910315.2 Salvelinus sp. IW2-2015 | reverse complement strand
GAGTGTGTCAAGATGCGGTTCGGACCCGGAGTAATCTGATAAACCCCTATAGGTGCTGTGCCTTATGTTGTAGTCCCAAAGTCTCTCAACTGCGTACACATATTCTTCATCTCTGTGCCAGGAGGACTCGCGGTGCACAGCGGTGAGATTTAGTTCTCGTCATTGCTTGGGATACACGGCTGTTTTCCATTTACAGAGTTCACTCATGTGCTTTAGTCCTCAGTTTGGCCCTTAGAAATTCAATATTCAATAATGCTCTATAATCAATCTCGGCTTATAATGGCGTCGTATGTCTTAAGTGCCTGATGTACATATGCAATGAAAGTATAAATCAGCTTAAAACCAATCTATTCTTTATGATTAACTCTATTATTATTATTAAGACAAGGCTGATCGCACATAGGCCGTCAACTTAATAACACTTTAACAACTTATATAAGGCAATTCTTCGCTATTCCCCTTTGATCGTTGGTATCCCGAAAAACTGGGGGTGTGAGCCGATGAATTTTCCAGGAAGAGTAATGATTTTAGGCAAGAAGAAGCGTCTGTGCGATGAATGAAGGTAAATCAAAATATGACTTGCAAGGGAGGGGAGGGGCGCGCAAATGTTTCGTAAGGAGAATAACACTTATATCATGAACTACTGCTAATAATGACTGACTGCCTGTCTTAGTGCGCGGGCTCCCGAGGTTAAGCTTGTATCTGGCTTTTTTCAATCCTTCAAATTGGAATTGTTTCTGGTACTCCCAAGAATAGCGCTTGTTGCTCTCTAGGAGATTGCTCTCCTACACAACTGCTTCCTTTTAATGGAGTGACTTTCCAGAATATAACACAACTCTCAAGATATACCAGTCAATATAATGCTCGTGCCTTAATGTCAAAGTAGTCAATACAAGCAGAGTATAGTGAAGAGTAATTTACCTTGCCTGATGATCCTCTATGATGTCCAAATCATATGTGTCGAGGATCATGCCCTAGGCACTGACCTCTCCTTCTTTTATACSTCTCTTTAGACACTCAGTTCGGGGGAAAACCCTTGAGAGTGCAATCAATTTGTCACATTTTGCCACTACTACTTCTCTTGTAGCATGCTCAGAATTTTTCGGTGGGACTCAGTCCAATGTTAAGTCTTTCAGCACTGATGCCCATAACTCTTCTTCCGCTGGGGCGTCAGTTTGGTCGAGCGGTTCATACCACTCTCCCTCAGCCTTCATGCTGATTGGTTCTTGTTTCATGTCTAGCCCTTTTTGAGCCTGTTCATTTGTCTCCTCATACCATTCTCCCTCAGTCTTCATGTTGAGGGGTTCTTGTTTGATGTCCCGTTCTTTTAGGTCTGGTTAATTTGGCTCCCTCTGCTGGTTGATCTCCGTCGTGGCAGTCATTCCCCAGTCTATAATTGGTCCTAGGGCCCACAGGGGTAGCTCTGGATCTGGCCTGATTTCTAGGGGAGGGGTCTGATTTCTTTTACTTTTCGTTACAGGCTCCAGGTCATCTATAAGTCTTTGCTAGGTAAAGCCCCGGCTTATCTCAGCTCACTGGTCACCATGGCAGCACCCACCCGCAGCACGCGCTCCAGCAGGTATATTTTACTGGTCACCCCCAAAGCCAATTCCTCCTTCGGCCGCCTTTCCTTCCAGGAGACTCATATCTCCCTCACTAGCTTTAAGCACCAGCTGTCAGAGCAGCTCACAGATCACTGCACCTGTACATAGCCAATCTGTAAATAGCACATCCAACTACCTCATCACCGTATTGTTATTTATTATATTTATTTTGCTCCTTTGCACCCCAGGACCTCTACTTGCACACGTATCTTCTGCACATCCATCACCCCAGTGTTTAATTTGCCATACTGTAATAATTTCACCACTATGGCCTATTTATTACCTCACCCCCCTTATCCTACCTCATTTGCACACACTGTACATAGACCTTCTCTATTGTATTATTGACTGCATGTTTGTGTTGTTGTTTGTGTCGCACTGCTTTGCTTTATCTTGGCCAGGTCGCAGTTGTAAATGAGAAAACATTTATAAAATTGAGCGGAGGCAGATGGAGAGGAGTGTAACGATCGTCGTCTTCTTCGGACGAGGAATAGGAAGGATCGGACCAAAATGCAGCGTGGTACGTGTCCATGTTAAATTTATTAAAACTGAACACTAAATACAAAATAACAAAAGTGAAACAACGAAAATCGAAACATTCATGAAAGTTGACACAACACAACACAAAACTACCCACAAACACAGGTGGGAACAGGCTACCTAAGTATGGTTCTCAATCAGAGACAACGATTGACAGCTGCCTCTGATTGGGAACCATACCAGGCCAAACACATAGAAATACAACACACAGAACAAAACATAGAATGCCCACCCCAACTCACGCCCTGACCAAACCAAAATAGAGAGATAAAAAAGGAACTAAGGTCAGGATGTGACAAGGAGGCTCGGAAGAGTAAAGATGTACTTCCAATTGGCTCATTCATCCCCCTCCTCTTCCCTGTAACTATTCCCCAGGTCGTTGCTGTAAATGAGAAAGTGTTCTCAGTCAACTTACATGGTAAGATAAATATATAATATATATATATATATTAAGCTGAGTATGTTAAGTACAATATCACCAATCTGAAATGGTGGCACCATCTCGCGATGATGTGCAGAGTTGGGTTCCTCTCCCAATCAGTGGCAAAGGTTGAGGGTTGAGTGTTCTGATGTGTAGCTGCTGCATCATGGCTATTCATCGAATAATTACATACCACGTTCAATTATTACGTGATTAAATTAATCATATAACAATTAATTAAGTAGTAATCTGGGGTACCAAGAGAAAAATGTATTTAACGAGTTACTGTTTCCCGACTTAACTCAAGGATATCAGAATATCTCAATATACTATCCGTCATCCATCAATCATTTGCTCCTATTTCAGTCTCATTCTGAACGTCGTAATATCCTATAAATCTGTATGAATCTCTAGTCTCCATGATGAATCAGCGATACACAAATTGGCTTAATTATTTATTTACTAACTAATAATTAATCTCACAGAATTACATAAACACACACAGGATAGATGATACACTGATTATTAACATGATGCAATGAAAAGTTCCTAGTGGACTAACCCGATATGATGGCTGGTTACACAATGAAAGGGGGTGGGGAACGAAAGAACGGGAGAAGGAGAGACAAAGGAATTAAACTATCGTACATACAGTTGAGTAACACGCTCATCGTAAATATGGATATTTAGCATCCTAACAACCGCTCATTCGGATTTAGAAATGCAATGTACATATTTACGCTTGTATGTCTTTCGCGTCTCTCTCTGTTGAAATACGCCGGTCCATTTTCTGGGGAGCCAGCCGACAGAAAGTCTTTGGTTGTGTAAGTCTCTGGTTGACCACCAGAGGTCACCATGTCCTTTGTAGTGGTAGCTTCTTGGTCTCGGAGTGTCTGTTAGAACGTATCTTCCAGAGGTGTACCACGCGGTGTTCAGCGGGCCTTGCCCTTCACTCTGGTTGTTTAGAATAGATACCCTAGAGATACCTATAGTGGTGAGAGGAAATTGGTCTCTCGTCTTTGGTCGAGTTTCCTAGGCTAACAGTGCATAAACAGCAGCAGACTGAATGCTCCTGTGTGGTCTTCTTTCCGAGAGAGTTTCAGAGGGTCTTTAAACCATTTCGTAATGTATTCAGCTTGCGCTGCACGTATACTGGTCTTTAGTTTTAAACCATTTCTCAGCCATGTAGCCACTGCTCCACGCTGTCTGGTCTCTATTTAAATGACAACCATTTCAATGTGTAGCCCCATCTCCACGTTTTCTGGTCTAATGTACATTTTGTTTGGAGTCCTTTTATAAGCACTCTTGGAAAAAGGGGCATTCCATCCTTTTGGCATAATATCTGTGCTCACGTGGGCGTGGTTACTGACTGGGTAAAACTTTACATGAAAAACAAAATAAATCACATTTAATCTTCTCACAAATAGTTCCATATTTAACCCTCCCGCTGTTCTTGGGTCAAAATGACCCGCCCTTGTGTTTAACCCTCCTGCTGTAATTGGGTCAAAATGAACCGCCCTTGTGTTTAACCCTCCCGCTGTCATTGGGTCAAAATGCACCACCCTTGTGTTTAAATTCCACAACATTTAGATGTAAATCTTATAACTGGTACGTATACATTTGTAGAGTTACCGTTATTTGGTTATACCGTCCTTAATGATATCACAAAACAACAAATGATTTGACATGATTGTTCTTAACCTCTAACGAGCCTCTACCCCGGGTCCGGGAGCACCCCCCATCCCCCCACACACTGATTAGCATAGCTAGCATAGCTTCACAAGTAGATAGTAGCATCTAAATATCATTAAATCACAAGTCCAAGACAACCAGATGAAGATACAGATCTTGTGAATAAAGCCACCATTTCAGATTTTTAAAATGTTTTACAGGGAAGACAAAATATGTAAATCTATTAGCTAAACACGTTAGCAAAATACACCACTATTCTAACTCCATCAGTTTCTTACTCCTTCAGGTGCTATCACCCAATTCGGCTCAACTAAGATATTGATATCCACTAACCAAGAAAAAACCTCTTCAGATGACAGTCTGATAACATATTCATTGGTATAGGATAGTTTTTTGTTAGAAAAAACGTGCATATTTCAGGTAGAAATCACAGTTTACAATTGCACCGACCATCGCAAATCGACTAGAATTACTAGATAGAGCAACGTGTATGACCAATTTACTCATCATAAAACATTTCATAAAATAGACAAAGCATAGCAATGGAAAGACCCAGTTCTTGTGATTTCAGACCATATTTCAGATTTTCTAAGCGTTTTTCAGCGAAAACACAATAAATGATAAGTTAGCATACCACATGTGCAAACGTTACCAGAGCATCGATTCCAGCCAAGAGCGCTATAACGTAATCACCGCAAAAATATATATTTTTTCACTAACCTTCTCAGAATTCTTCCGATGCCACTCTGTAACATCATTTTACAATATACATATACAGTTTGTTCGAAAAGGTGCATATTTAGCCATAACAAAACCGTGGTTACACAATAAAATACTAGGAAATCAAGCCTCATATGTCTGACGTCATCTATCAGAGTGATCTAGTTTAATTGAAAGCTAATCATATACTTGACTAAAAAATACAGGGTTGACAGCAATCGAAAGACAAATTAGTTCTTAATGCAACCGCTGATTTACATTTTTAAAATTATCCTTACTTTTCAATACAGGGTTGGCCAAGTGAAGCTATACCAACAAAATGGCGAAATATGCGTTTAAAAATATTTCGACAGAAACCGATTTATCATATTAAATATTGCTTATTTGAGCTGTTCTTCCATCAGATTCTTGGGCAATGTATCCTTTCTTGTTATAAACGTCTTTTGGTCGATAGATGTCCTCTGTCCTTCGAAATGTCCCACCACCAACGACCGACACCCAAAACGTGTCCAAACTTTCAGAGTGCACAACAAAGAAATTCCTCAAAATCGCACTAAACGGATATAAATTGCTATAAAACGGTTCAAATTAACTACATTATGATGTTTTAACAACTATAACGACTGAAAAACATGACCGGAGAAATATTGCTGGTTAGACAACGATTTGGAACGAGGCAAGTCCGATGGCCTTCACGCTTCAGGCGCACGACGAGAAAGGACGGTCTCTATACATTTTGGTCTTTTATAATGGCTGTGAATGTCCATCGATTCCATTGAAAACGTGATGACGTACAGACACCCAGAGGAAGACGTAGGCAGTGTCGGTTTCTTCATAGCATTCACTGTCGCCTTAAAAACTGACTCCAGATCAGAGGTAAAAATTTCTGAAATCTGAACCCTGTCATGAAAAGTGCTGTAGAAATTGTTCTGTACCACTCAGAGACAAAATTCCAACTTCTATAGAAAATAGAAGGTGTTTTCTATCCAATAATAACAATAATATGCATATTGTACGATCAAGAATTTAGCACGAGGCAGTTTAATTTGGAGACACAAATATGCTAATGCGGAACAGCACCCCCTATGTTCCAAGAAGTTAAGTCCCTCCCGACCATTTTCCACATTATTTACGTTACAAATATTATTTCAATGTCCAACCTTTTGATGTCAAAGTTTGGCTATCTGTCAGCCCTGTGCCGAGCTGATCTGACGCCTATGATCCTCACCAAAAGAGAGAGAGTCATGACAGCACCAAAGGCTATAGCACAAAAGCTAATAGCACAAAGGCTAAATAGCACCAAACACAAAAAAGCCAAAAGCATGGTGCTAGAGCATGGCTAAAAGGAAGAACATTATTCTTCAGAGTCTCAAGATTATATAATCATTCGGAATGACGTATACATACATCATTACAGACGTCGGTAGATATGAAACTGATACAACTTCCAACTGAACAAACAGTGAGTCATTGCTACTTTGTCATGTTTTGTGGTAGAGAGAGTGAAATTCAGCAGTTTAGCAAATGCAAGGATGGATTGTAGTTCCTGAGGCCTAGAATTTGGTGTCCTGACATCTGATACCAAGACAAATGGAAAAACCTGTAGACCAGACCGTTTTAAGTTATGTGCATGGTAATCATATGATCTTATAAGCAAGAGAAGTATGTGAGGATGTGGTCGTCTGAATATTGGTCGTCATCTTGGATCTTGGTCATCATTTTGATCCTGGTCGTCATCCGGCATCGTGGTCATCATCTTGGATCTTGGTCGTCATCTGGCATCCTGGTCTCATCTTGGCTCTGGTCGTCCCCCACAGTGTGTGTTGTGGTGTGTGTGTGTGTGTGTGTATGTGTGTGTGTGTGTGTGACCAACAAACAAACAACCTCGACTTAAATCGAAAAACACACACACACACACCACACACACAACCACCACACACAAACAACACACACACACACACACACACACACACACACGTGAGGGAGACAACCAGGATGCAAGATGAGACGCAGATGACGACAAAAAACGTGATTTTTGTGATCACGTTTTCACCTGTGTAGTTTCATGTTATCACAATGTTGCTTTACATGTTGTCACATGTTATCACATTAACGTCAAATGAAAACGTGTTTTTGGAACACTACTTCACATGTGACTCACATATGAATGCATGTGTTTTTCATAAGGTGAGTATGGTGCACCAGTAAGGCCAAGGGTCGTCACACACACACACACACCACACACACACACACACACACACAGACACCACAGACAACACAGGACACACACACACACACACACACACACCACACACACACCACACCACACACACACACACACACACACAGCTGAATGCCCATCATGCGCATCACCCACAATATGCAGTTAGAATGAGCTGCCACGGTAGGAAGATTGATAAATGAGACTAAACTGTCTAAACTGCATAACATGTCAATAACAGGTGAAAAGAATCCAACCACTTACAGATTGGATTAGTTTGATTTAGGAACAAGCACATATGATCCAATCTCCACTTCCCTGGCTCGCGTCCTGGCAAACATCACCCCACACCAATATAAGCCTCCCATCAAGAAAAGTAACCAGGACAAGGATTTGCGGGGGGTGGGTATAATTTGTGAAGTTTCCAGACAGGAATCGTTCCAAAAACTTCTAATATCAAGGTTGCCAACAAACAACGCATACAGAGTCGTATAACAGTAGAATGAGATACCGGGTAGTGAGTGAGCTATGTAATTACGTTTTTCACTTCACCACGTTTATTGAAAAATGTCTCTCTTCATTCTGGTAGCCTCCACCATTTCTCGTTCGTTGGTTTAGTTATTATTTCCGATGTTCCTGCATTCGCCGGTGAACTCTGTTGCGCCTCAATTATGGAATCGCTGTGGTTGAAATGTAACTAATGACCGCTAGCCCAAGTATTTTATTAGCTAGGTGGCTTGTACACAATTGTTACCGATGATACTGTATATACCTACTCGTACTACAGAAACATGCATTGTATTTTACCAAGGTCTCTTTGTGTTAATCCTGTTTCCCAAATATAGCAGGTAACTTGTGTCTATGTCGATGTTGTTGCGTTCATCTTGCCTAGTTAAATAAAGAGTAAATAAATTAGAACATTTAAAATATATACTTTGACCTATTTCAGGTAACCCCAAGATGCTTGATTCACTACAGCTGCTTTTGAATAACTTTCCAGTCGTTTTAGCTTTACATTCCGACTTTTGAACGTCTGTTTATTGGACATGTATATAGTGTCTAATCAAAAAGAACAACGTATGTAAAGCATCCCATCTGAAGGTTATAGTGTTTGTGTGTGTGTGTGTGTGTGGTGTAGGTCCTCTTGATGTCCACTAGGTGTCAGCACAGCTTCAATAATGTCACACCAGGTTCACAACATGTTTTCATGTGTAACAAATCAAATTGTATTTGTCACATGCGCCGAATAATACGTGTAGACCTTACAGTGAAATGCTGATTTACAAGCCCTTAACCAACAATTTAGTTGTAAGAAAATGTGTTAAGTAAAAAATGAGAAATAAAAGTAACAAATAATTAAAGATCAGCAGTAAAATAAAAATAGCAAGGCTATATACATGGGGTACCGGTACAGAGTCAATGTGTGGGGGCACCTGTTAGTCGAGGTAATTGATGTGTTCCAAGTCCAGTGGTGTAAATTACTTAACAAACATGTATTTAAACTACTCCACTACATTCTGTTTATATCTCGGGGGTTTTGTATCTGTACTTTAATCTTTCTGTTTCTTTACAACATCAAGTTTTACTTCACTACATTTCTAAAGAAAATAATGTATTTTTTACTCCATACAGTTTCCCTGGCACCCAAAAGGTACTTTTTGCATTTCGAATGCTAAGCCGGACAGGAAAATGGTCCAATTCACTCACTTATCAAGAGAACATCCCTGGTCATCCCTACTGCCTCTGATCTAGCGGACTCACTAAACACATGCTTCGTTTGTAAATTATGTCTGAGTGTTCCCATGGCTATTTCTTAAATAAAAATGCAAGAGAATCGTGCAGTCTGGTTTGCTTATATATGGAAGGTCAAATCATTTATACTTTTACCACTGATACTTAAGTATCTTTTAGCAATGACGTTTGCTTAGTATTTTACTGGGTGACTTTTACTTGAGACATTTTCTATGAAGGTATCTTTACTTTTACTCAAGTATGACAATTGGGTACTTTTTCCACCACTGTTCAAGACATTTAGCACCCAAGACCCAACATTCACTTGGTGGCTTGAAATAAGAGTGCTGAACTAGGATCTGTTTAACATTTGTGAGTAGAATGAAT
>NW_019942799.1:133991-146491 GCF_002910315.2 Salvelinus sp. IW2-2015 | reverse complement strand
ATATATTCACAATTTCCTCTAATATTTGTAGGAGATAAAAGCATAAAAAGGTACCTCCTTTAAAAGATAATCGATATTTCATAGAAATGTCTTTTCCGTGTCGAAACGCTTCGTCCTGGTTTTCTGTTCTTTTTCCCACTTTAAGTCCATTGAAGTGACTTGAATGCCATTGTCCGATGAAAGTAGTCAAGTCAACATCCCCTTTAGGGGTTTATAGCTGTATCTCACGGTTCTCTCGTATCCCGCAGGTCCTTATATTCCACCTGAGAACAAACACTCTCAGAGCCCTATTCTGGAAATGCCCTATTCAGGAAATGCAAACATACAAACGCAAATAAACTCTTACAAATGCAAATATACTCCTCTGTCTCTTCACATGAGGAAGGCTACTTTTGACTATAATCCGGGAAATACAGTTTCAGCTTTTGATTGAATAGGGCCCTCAATTTCCCAGAGCAGCTCTGAGTCCCGGCCATTACTATTCAAACCTCTGTTTAGATAAATAGATCTGTGTTCATAGAAAAATAAGCCTTGACCACTTGCTGGCTGCTTGCAGGCCCCGGTCAAATACGTGTGTCAAATACGTTCAAATACTGTACTTGAGCTGCCTTTGAGTTAGTTTGCCCAGTACAACTGTGGCACCAACGGAATAGCCCCATAAGTGTGTTAGCTAAATCCAAACTCATCTCAAGCACTTTTTTGAAAGTATCGGACATGTGTATTAGACCCAGGTCTGGCTGCTAGTTGCTAAGGCACTTGACTGTGTCATATCTCCCTCTTTCCACACCACAGGAGGCTGGTGAGAGGAGGACCGCTCATAATAATGGCTGGGATGGAGTGAATGGAATGGTACCCAACACATGTTTGATACCATTCCATTATTCTGTTCCAGCCATTACAATGAGCCCGTCCTCCTCAATGAAGGTACCACCAGCCGCATGTGGTCCACAGTAACACTCAGACACAGTGACACTAATACCAGGAATGTAGTGTCCAGGGTAAACACACTTCAACACCTCTTCCACATTGTTTTCATATGGAAAGTGTTACATGCTACATTAGACGACCGTCAGACTGGGACTCTGTGTTTACACCCCCCTCTCTTTACCACTTCATTCCTGACTCCTCCCTGTGTCTCAGTCTCTCTCTCTCACTGTGCTTCATGATGTTATTGGAGAGGCAGAGCAACTGAGTGTCTCATCAGCAGGTCTTTAGAGAGCAAACATGAACACACACACACCCACTATATTGTCTAACATGAACACACACCCACCAGGAAAAGAGAGCGAAGGTCTGTACCTACAACAAAGATACACAATGAACACACACCCACCACATTGTCTTGTTTTGTGATGCTGGGAATAAAAAAGCCTGATCTGATACTTAGTACTTAGTCATCAATGGTACAAAAAATAATTGCTAGTCTCAGGCACTGATCTAGGATCAGCTTACCCTTTCCAAAGCCTCATCTAAGGGTAACTTCATCCTAGTCCTAACAGCTCTCGCCACCCACAGGTTTCCCTCCACATATCAACATATTACAGGAGTCATTTCTTGTCATCGCCAGCGGTTCCATAGTAACATTTATCTATTAGAACTGATAAGATCTGTCCAGGACTTCCATGTAATCCGGCTTGGTACTGAGTCTCATTCTCAACTCTCGCGGAAACTCTGAGTTCTGGCTCTGATTACTACTGCTTGGCCCCGCGCACACTGTCATTGTAGTAACCACGAGTGATTGGCTGGGTCTAGTTTCCTCTTTGGGTTCGGGGGGCTGAGGGGGTTGTGGAGGGTGGGGATAGCGGGGTGGTGGGGGACGTGTATACCTGTCCGGCAGGTCTCGGAACTCTGGGACGGCGGCGGACATTCCGGAGATCCCAAACAGGCAGTCAACCAATCCCACCTTGGGGGTGGGGCCCTGGCTGTCTATGACTGTTGGGCAGAGGGTCCCGTTTCCACGGAGATCTGAAAGAGGGGGTCCCACTGCCCCGGCAACGGTACTGATGGAGGGGGGGGACACCTCCATATTCCATTCTCTCTCTCTCTCTGCCACCAAACGATAGTGTCCTTCGCTCTCTCTCTCCCCCGCCAAGCGGTATCTTCCCACGTTACCTTTCTCTTTAGAAGCAGAGAACTGCTGCTGTTGTTGCCTCACCACTGAATCATCCTCATTCTTATAGACTGGGCTACTGCACATGTGTGTTGAGGGACTGAGGTTAGGGTTAGGGCCAGGGTCGACGGGGAGGATGCTATCGTAGACGAGGCTATGATGCAAGGCAGATGGAGGAGGGGTCTTTGGTACCGGTAACCTGTGGTGCTGCTGCTCGGTGAATATTCCACATTCCATCTGAATCCCGGCCAGATCCACCTCACCCTGCCGCCGGAACGGCAGCTTGTCCCGCCTCCTCAGGGCATAGGCAATCAGCGCTGCTGCCGCAAAGAACGCCGACACAAACAGCACCAGCAGGCTGAGCACCAACACCGACAGAGGGATGGAAGCCTTGGTGATGGGACCCAGGGGGCCATTGCCTGGCACGGGGTAGCCCAGAGAGAAATCACCGTCTGGGGCTGTGGAGCTGTTCCACTCTCCATGGTTCTCCACCGTGGCCTGGTGGGTGTCCAGGTCTGGACAGAGGAGGTCCAGGGAAAGAGAGCGAAGGTCTGTACCTACAACAAAGATACACAATGAAAAGAAAGGCACTTTCTTTAAGTCGCTGAAGAGCAACAAACCAAACAAATATAGGAACAACAGTGGAAGAGCCCCATGCATTCACCTACACTGCACACCTGTGTAGAGGAGCGTCAACTTCACACATCCATGCCAGACATCAACCACATTGAAAGTACGCAAAGACCTTCCTTCACTGGCTAGAGAACACAAGAAGAGGGGTGCCACGTTCACAGCAAGTTCCCAGCAGGAGCCCTCCCCCCTTTTGTTCAATACTGAGTAAAGGCTCTGAATACTTATGTAAATGTGATATATTTTTTAAAATAAATTAGCACCAAAAAAAACTGTTCCAGCATAGGACAATGCACAGAACAATCAGCCTTCTTGCTGCAAAAAGGGCGGCATGCACCTCCAAATGGTACTCAGACGCCTGTAGGAGACAGAGACCCAGCAGGGTCTTGATGAAGACTGAGGAAGACTACGACTCAGCTAAACTACTTCTCCATGGAGAACAGTGGACCGAAAGGACCTCCAATCTCTCTTATTTCTTCAAGCTAATTTTCACATTCTGTCCCCTTTCATTAATGTAGCCTTTTTCCCCATCCTCCCTTTCTTACAGGTCACAACCCTCTGATTCCTTCCACCGTCATCCTATGCTGTTTATTTGCTATATAGCATCGATTCAGAGCTGTTATGAACAACTAAAACAACATATTTCAATGTATTTTAGAATATCTAATGAAGGAAAATACATTTGAATTGATTAAAGGTTCATTTTGTGCATTTGTATAGCTGAAAAGGTAACTGTCCCACTATTCAAACTACATTCAAGGGAAGTGGGACGAATCCAATCTAAATCTGATTTCATAAAACATAATATCTGTTTACATGAGTAGTTATTATATTTTAAAACACTACCAATAACTATTCATTTTAACACCAAAAGATAGATTGTTGAACAATAATTGACAGAATGGTTTGAAATGAGTTTCAAACGGTCACCCCATCTAGTGAACCTGGCCACACCCACTACAATGTCACATTAACCCCCCCCAAAAATGTTAACCTAACCCAAAACACATTCAGCAACAACCCCAAAATATTGGGTTGCAAAATGACCATAATATAGTAGCCTCCAACACACACGCACCACTACACCTGATATCCTACTAATGCTGACATCTCCCTAAGCTGGTCTAGAAACTAGATTTGACTTAGACACTTATTTATATAATAATTATAGGAGCCACCTCCCATATCTTACAGTCCCACACTAGGATTCTGTAGTCCCATGGTGTGGTTATGTTTGTTATAGCTAGATGACTTGTAAATACTGTAGCTATTGAAAAAGCTGTTCCATGATGTCAAATCCAATTTGTCACGTGCCGAATACAACAGGTGTATTAGACCTTACCGTGAAATGCTTACTTACAAGCCCTTAAACAACAATGCAGTTTTAAGGTAGTAATAAATGTAAAAAATAGTAACACAATAAAGTAACGAGGCTATATACATGGGGTACCGAGTCAATGTGCGGGGGGTACAGGTTAGTCGAGGTAATTTGTACATGTAGGTAGGGGTGAAGTGACTATGCATAGATAATAAATAGTAAGTAGCAGCAGAGTAAAAACAAGGGGKGGGGGGGGGGGTGTCAATGTAAATAGTCCGGTGGCCATTTGAATAATCGTTCAGCAGTCTTACGGCTTGGGGGTAGAAGCTGTTATGGAGCCTTTTGGACCTAGACTTGGCACTCCGGTACCGCTTGCCGTGCGGAAGCAGAGAGAACAGTCTATGGATGACTGGAGTCTTTGACAATGTTTTTGGCCTTCCTCTGACACAGCCTAGTATATAGGTCCTGGATGTCAGGAAGCTTGGCCCCAGTGATGTACTGGTCCATACGTACTACCCTCTGTAGCGCCTTACGGTCAGATGCGAAGCAGTTGCCATACTAGGCGGTGATGCAACCGGTCAGGATGCTCTCGATGGTGCAGATGTTGAACTTTTTGAGGATCTTGGGACCCATGCCAAATCTTTTCAGTCTCCTGAGGGGGAAAATGTGTTGTCGCGCCCTCTTCAAGACTGTCTTATACAGCTCGTTGAGTGTGGTCTCAGGGCCAGCATCGGTTTGTGGTGTTAAATAGACGGCTACGAAAAATATAGATAAACTCTCTTGGTAGATACTGTGGTCTACAGCTTATCATGAGGTACTCTACCTCAGGTGAGCAATACCTCGGGACTTCCTTAATATTAGACATTGCGCACCAGCTGTTTTTGACAAATAGACACACGACACCACCCTTCGTGGTGTTCTGTCCTGCCAATGCACAGAAAAACCAGCCAAAAGTATAATTTCCATGTCGTCGTTCAGCCACGATTCTGTGAAACATAAGATATTACAGTTTTTAATGTCACGTTGGTAGGATAGTCGCACTCGCCGATGAATTCTCACAAGGCACCCTGATCTGCGCCACCTGTATCTCCGTCTTTTCTTCATGTGAATGATGGGGATTTGGTTCTGGTCCCGGGAGCAAGAGTATATCCTTCGCGTTAGACTCATTAAAGAATAAATCTTTGTCCAGTTCGAGGTGAGTAATCGCTGTTCTGATATCCAGAAGCCATTTTCGGTCATAAGAGACGGTAGCAGAAACATAATGTACAAAATATGTTACAAACAATGCGAGAAAAAAAAAAAAAAGCACAATTGGTTAGGAGCCCAAAAAACGTCAGCCATCCCCTTCGGCACCATTAGCATGATACAGTAGTAGCCAATGTGTAGTGTTCAATGTAGATATACATTCCATGAGGCTTTTGAAAGCATTAACCTTTTTAGCCACGTGTCCTTCAGACAAGTACGCTATATATGCAAAAGTATGTGGACAACCCTTCAAATTAGTGGATTTGGCTATTTCAGCCACACCCGTTGCTGACAGGTGTATAAAATCGAGCACACAGTCATGCAATCTCTATAGACAAACATTAGCAGTAGAATGGCCTTACTGAAGAGCTCAGTGACTTTCAAAGTGGCACCGTCATAAGATGCCACCTTTCCAACAAGTCAGCCCCGGTCAACTCTAAATGCTGTTATTGTGAAGTGTAAATGTGTAGGAGAAACAATGGCTCAGCCGCGAAGAGGTAGGCCACACAAGCTCACAGAATGTGACCGCTGAGTGCATGCGAAAATCATCTGTCCTCGGTTGCAACGCTCACTACCGAGTTCCAAACTGCCTCTGGAAGCAAAGTCAGCACAATAACTATTCGTCGGGAGCTTCATGAAATGGGTTTCCATGGCCGAGCAGCCACACACAAGCCTAAGATCATAATGCGCAATGCCATGCGTCAGATGGAGTGGTGTAAAGCTCGTCGCCATTGGACTCTGGAGCAGTGGAAATGCATTCTCTGGAGTAATGAATCATGCTTCATCATCTGGCATCGGACAAATCTGGTATTGGTGGATGCCTGGAGAACGTGTCCTGCCCGAATGCATAGTGCCAACTGTAAGGTTTGGTGGAGGAGGAATAATAGTCTGGGGCTGTTTTTCATGGTTCAAGCCCCTTATTTGTAGTGAAGGGAAATCTATACGCTACAGCGTACAATGACATTCTAGACGATTCTGTGTTTCCGACTATGTGGCAACAGTTTGGTGAAGGCCCTTTCCTGTTTCAGCATGACAATGCCCCTGTGCACAAAGCGAGGTCCATACAGAAATGGTTTGTCGAGATCGGTGTGGAAGAACTTGACTGACATGCACAGAGCCTTGACCTCAACCCCATCGAACACCTTTGGGATGAATTGGAAAGCCGACTACGAGCCAGGCCTAAACGCCCAACATCAGTGCCCGACCTTACTAATGCTCTTGTTGCTGTATTGAAGGAGCAGCAATGTCCCCCCTAGTGGAAAGCCTTCCCAGATGAATGGAGGCTGTTATAGCAGCAAAGGGGGGACAGACTCCATATGAATTTCCATGATTTTGTAATGAGACATTCGACAAGCAGCTGTCCACATACTTCTGGTCATGTTGTGTATGTAACTGAAAATGTTGTTGTATTGTGTTGTATGATGCAAGAAACCACGAGACAAAATACAATTCATTATTATTCCCATACCATTATCATTACAGAGAGTCAGACAAAAACATATGCTACCCTTTGCCTAATGGCTTCTTAGCTTATTCAAGTCGGTCTCAAAATACAACACTGCCCCTTTAAGATATAAAAAAGCTCTTTACCTGACTCGCTTTTCAACGTTGACTAGAAATGTACATGTTTTGTGGTCTTGTAGGAAGCGTTCACTCCCTTATTGCTGACCAGAAATGAGCTACAACTGGGCTAATAACTCACAAACTAGCATAGAATATGAACAAATGTGCACACGTGGCTACATGCATTGATCTCAAAACAAACACATCTTCTCGCGAATGCTCGTGTCTGTCAATGCAATAGAATCCTCCTCCGGTGCGCTCTGCTTAAAACTTCTTCTTAATAGGGGGGCGCTGTTTTCACTTTGGAAAAAATCGTGCCCAAATGAAACGGCCTCGTACTCTTTTCTAGATCATACAATATGCATATTATTATTACTATTGGATAGAAAACACTCAGAAGTTTCTAAAACTGTTTGAATTATGTCTGTGAGTAAAACAGAACTCATTTTGCAGCAAACTTCCATGCAGGAAGTGAAAAATCTGAAAACGAGGCTCTGTTTCAGGGCCTGCCTATTCAACTGGCTTATATTTATCGATATACATGCACTTCATACGCCTTCCACTAGATGTCAACAGGCAGTGGAAGGTATTATGGGGTGTCTAGCTTGATCTGAGGTCGAACAAGAGCTTTTGGAGTGGCAGGTCAGGAATTTCCTTTCTCTATCAAGGCGCGCGAAGCACCTCCATATTGTCTTCTGATAAGCGTTCGGTATACACGGCTAATAACTCCGGCTCTGATTTTATACATGTGATAATAACATCGTAAAGTATGTTTTTTCAACCGAGTTTTATCAGATTATTCAACGTTTATTGTGACTTTTGGAGTTTTCCGTTCACTGCGTCGAGAGAAATTGGGAACGTCATCAACATTGGCTAGCATTGTGGCGCGAATTCGACAGGAGAAAAGGACATTCTAAAACCAAACAACGATTTATTCTGGACCAAGGACTCCTTGTAAAAGATTCTGATGGAAGCTCAGCAAAAGTAAGAACAATTTATGATGTTATTTCGTATTTCTGTGGAAAAATGTTATTTCTATTCTCCGCCGTTTTGGCGGGCGCTGTCTCGCAATAACGCAAGCTGTTTGTTATGGTAAAGTTATTTTTAAAAATCTAACACGCCGGTTGCATTAAAAGAAAATCACCTACTAAATCTTGTGTTTTTGGTATGTTTCATTGAATGCGGCTAATATGTTGATTCGATCACAATTCCCACAGCAGAATGAAACGCTAATAGCGTAAACCAAATGAGTTTGACACCCCTGGTATAGACTATCTCTAGTATAGCTCAATCTCGTGCGTCTCGCACAGACTTCTATTTCCTCTGCGCGTCAGTTTATAGGGACCATTGCTTCTGAAATCCTTTGTTTTGGACTTTGCGTGCAAGGAGAGTTTTCTGAAGACCGTTGGTTCCAGACAGATATGTAAAACGGTTGTCCAGCTCAATCTCATCTTCCCAGATTTGAATGTGAGCATGTAGTCTATCTTTGTTACTTTTTTATCTGTTATTATTGGCTGTCTTTCCCCTGAACATTCCTGTCTCTATTCATATTCAGGACTTTCAAACTCCTGGCCATTTTTCCATTTAATCAAATACTATGGAAATACCTTTTCCCTTCCTTTCATTTAGCATTATACAAACATCTTTATTATTCATTCATCCTTTACATTCAGTACATGATCCTGTTTATTTCCTAATAAATCCGTTGTTCATAAAGTATCTACTGTTCTCCATGAATGCATTGCCTTGCCATTTAAGAGTACTCAATTACCTTCACATAGAATTATGTGATAAGTTGTATTTATCCCTTGTTGCTAAATGCTGACTCAGAACAAACAAGTGGTGCCCGATTAATGAATTCACATAGACACTCCTTTACACCTGGGAAGTGTGGGAAGTGTCAAGGGGAGAGGAATGGTGAATGGTATGGTAATGTTAACTGCGCTAGAAAAATAAATAGAGCCGCACACTCTATATATACAGCATATAAACTCATTTATTGGGTAAAACACCAAAGTTTCGGCAGACGTTCGGAAGCCTTCAGATGTTGCTGTTTTACCCAATAAATTACTGGGAGTTTATATGTATATAGAGTGTGCCCCTCTCTTTATTTATTTTCATAGCTTACAGTTTATTCGCCGTTAGTCAGCACCTCTACACAAAATAAGGTTCTCTGGGTGTGCGCCAGTTCATGCTTTTTATTAGAATGTTAACTGTGTTGCCATGAGCCTTAGACCCCGGTACCTGTGGTCTCTTCTGGTGAGTGACAGACCACCTCCCCCACCACCACCACCGCACTCAGGCCCTCCAGCCAGCGCTTCAGAGGGGCCGCATCACACCTGCACTCCCATGGGTTCTGCTGCAGGTCCACCTGGGAGGAGATGATGAGAAAAGCTTTATTTCAGTCTGTTTCCATAGAAATGAGGAACATCTGACTAGTTCAGTTAGATGCTCTATAATCCCCTTTACAGACAGACTGACAGACACCTGTGCCCATACACACCTATACTCATACACACCGCCCCGCTACACACACCCTGTCTGCACACACACTTAACCCACTAAAAACACCCCTCCCCATCCCTTCCTCCTACCTGCACCAGTCCAGTGAGGTGCTCTAACACCCCCTCTACAGGCAGGCTGAGGAAGTGGTTGTTGCGGAGGTTGAGGCGGGAGAGGGAGATGCTCTGGAACACTCCGACAGGAAGTGACCTCAACAGGTTGGCGTTGAGGAAGAGCAGCTGGAGAGACGGCATGGGGCTGAACGCTCCCGCCTCCACCACACCGATCTCATTGTACTCAAAGTACAGGTACCTACAAGGAAACATGATCACACAGGACCCAGGAATGTGTGTGTGAGAGAGTGAGTGAGTGTGTGTGGCAGTCAGTCCTACCTGAGGTTAAGTAGACCCAGGAACATGTGTGGGCTAAGCCTCTGCAGGTTGTTGCCGTTCAGGTAGAGACTCCTCAGGGTCGGCAGGCTGGAGAACGCTCCCTCCTGGAGAACCAGACAGAGAGAAAGAGAGAGAGAGGGGAGAGAGAGAGCGACAGGGACAGAGAGAGAAAGAGAGAGAGAGRGGGGAAAGAGAGACAGACAGAAAGAGAGAGAGATAAAGAGAGACCGAGAAAGAGAGCGAGAGAGAGAAAGAGAAGGTAAATACAGGGACTTCATGTCCATTGTGCCACTGGGCCCCTCAATTTCATCAAGCGGTATGCTGAAATCCAGGTTATAGGCCTAATGTTTTGTTTTTACGCATAATTAAATCATAGATATCAAACGTGGACATCAGTGCTCCCCGTGTATGACGCCTCAGGCTAAAGATAATCTGCACCCTAGGAGATTTTCTGCATAAAGATACCATGAATAAAGGAGATCCTCTGGCTAAAGACAACCTGAATAAAGGAGATCCTCTGGCTAATGACAACCTGAATAAAGGCTTACCCAGGGATCTCATTTAATTCAGGTTGTTATTAGCCAGGGGATCTCTTTATTCAGGTTGTCTTTAGCCAGGGGATCTCATTTATTCAGGTTGTCAATAGCCAGGGGATCTCCTTTATTCAGGTTGTCATTAGCCAGGGGTCTCCTTTATTCAGGTTGTCTTAGCCAGGGGATCTCCTTTTATTCAGTTTGTCATTAGCCAGAGGATCTTCTTTATTCAGGTTGTCATTAGCCAGAGGATCTCCTTTATTCAGGTTGTCATTAGCCAGAGGATCTCTTTATTCAGGTTGTCATTAGAGAGGATCTCCTTTATTCAGGTTGTCTTTAGCAGGGGATCTCCTTTATTCAGTTGTCTTTAGCCAGGGGATCTCTTTATTCAGGTTGTCATTAGCCAGAGGATCTCCTTTATTCAGGTTGTCATTAGCCAGGGGACCTCCTTTATTCAGGTTGTCATTACCAGGGGATCTCCTTTATTCAGGTTTGTCATTACCCAGGGATCTCTTTATTCAGGTTGTTATTAGCCAGGGATCTCTTATTCAGGTTGTCTTTAGCCAGGGATCTCTTTATTCAGGTTGTCATAGCCAGGGGATCTCCTTTATTCAGGTTGTCATTAGCCAGGGATCTCCTTTATTCAGGTTGTTTTAGCCAGGGGATCTCCTTTATTCAGGTTGTCATTAGCCAGAGGATCTTCTTTATTCAGGTTGTCATTAGCCAGAGGATCTCCTTTATTCAGGTTGTCATTAGCCAGAGGATCTCTTTATTCAGGTTGTCATTAGGAGAGGATCTCCTTTATTCAGGTTGTCTTTAGGCAGGGGATCTCCTTTATTCAGTTGTCTTTAGCCAGGGGATCTCTTTATTCAGGTTGTCATTAGCCAGAGGATCTCCTTTATTCAGGTTGTCATTAGCCAGGGGACCTCCTTTATTCAGGTTGTCATTAGCCAGAGGATCTCCTTTATTCAGGTTGTCATTAGCCAGAGGATCTCCTTTATTCAGGTTGTCTTTAGCCAGAGGATCTCCTTTATTCAGGTTGTCTTTAGCCAGGGGATCTCCTTTATTCAGGTTGTCATTAGCCAGAGGATCTCCTTATTCAGGTTGTCATTAGCCAGAGGATTCCTTTTTTCAGGTTGTCATTCGCCAGGTATATCCTTTATTAGGTTGTCATTAGCCAGAGGATCTCCTTTATTCAGGTTTCATTAGCCAGAGGATCTCCTTTATTCAGGTTGTCATTAGTCAGAGGATCTCCTTTATTCAGGTTGTCAATTAGCCGGGGACTCTCTTTATTCAGGTTGTCATTAGCCAGAGATCTCCTTTATTCAGGTTGTCATTAGCCAGAGGATCTCCTTATTCAGGTTGTCATTAGCCAGAGGATCTCCTTTATTCAGGTTGTCTTTAGCCAGGGGTCTCCTTTATTCAGGTTGTCATTAGCCAGAGGATCTCCTTTATTCAGGTTGTCATTAGCCAGAGGATCTCTTTATTCAGGTTGTCATTAGCCAGAGATCTCCTTTATTCAGGTTGTCATTAGCCAGAGGATCTCCTTTTTCAGGTTGTCATTGCCAGGGTATTCCTTTATGAGGTTGTCATTAGCCAGGGGATCTCCTTTATTCAGGTTGTCCACTAGCCAGAGGATCTCCTTTATTTCAGGTTGTCATTAGCCAGAGGATCTCCTTTATTCAGGTTGTCTTTAGCCAGAGATCTCCTGTATTCAGGTTGTCTTTAGCCAGAGGATATCCTTTATTCAGGTTGTCCTTAGCACGGGGATCTCCTTTATTCAGGTTGTCTTTAGCAGAGGATCTCCTGTATTCAGGTTGTTTTTTAGCCAGAGGATATCCTTTATTCAGGTTGTCATTAGCCACGGGATCTCCTTTATTCAGGTTGTCATTAGCCAGGGGATCTCCTTTATTCAGGTTGTCATTAGCCAGAGGATCTCCTTTATTCAGTTGTCTTTAGCCAGGGATCTCCTTTTTTCAGGTTGTCATTAGCCAGGGGATCTTTTATTCAGGTTGTCATTAGCCAGGGGATCTCCTTTATTCAGGTTGTCTTTAGGCAGGGGATCTCCTTTATTCAGGTTGTCATTAGCCAGGGATCTCCTTTATTAGGTTGTCATTAGCCAGAGGATCTCCTTTATTCAGGTTGTCATTAGCCAGGATGATCTCCTTTATTCAGGTTGTTCATTAGCCAGGGGATATCACATTTAA
>NW_019942799.1:99732-130814 GCF_002910315.2 Salvelinus sp. IW2-2015 | reverse complement strand
GAGGATCTCCTTTATTCAGGTTGTCCATTAGCCAGAGGATCTCCTTTATTCAGGTTGTCTTTAGCCAGAGGATATCTCTTATTCAGGTTGTCCTTAGCACGGGGATCTCCTTTATTCAGTGTCATTAGCCAGGGATCTCCTTTATTCAGGTTGTCATTAGCCGGAGGATCTCCTTTATTCAGGTTGTCATTAGCCAGGGGATCTCCTTTATTCAGGTTGTCATTAGCCAGAGATTCCTTTATTCAGGTGTTCATTAGCCAGAGGATCTCCTTTATTCAGGTTGTCATTAGCCAGGATCTCCTTATTCAGGTTGTCATTAGCCAGAGGATCTCCTTATTCAGTTGTCTTTAGCCAGAGGATATCCTTTATTCAGGTTGTCATTAGCACGGGGATCTCCTTTATTCAGGTTGTCATTAGCCAGGGGATCTCCTTATTCAGGTTGTCATTAGCCGGAGGATCTCTTTATTCAGGTTGTCATTAGCCAGGGATCTCCTTTATTCAGGTTTCATAGCCAGAGGATCTCCTTTATTCAGGTGTTCATTAGCCAGAGGATCTCCTTTATTCAGGTTGTCTTTAGCCAGAGGATCTCCTGTATTCAGGTTGTCTTTAGCCAGAGGATATCCTTTATTCAGGTTGTCCTTAGCACGGGGATCTCCTTTATTCAGGTGTCATTAGCCAGGGGACCTTTTATTCAGAGGTTATTAGCCAGAGGATCTCCTTTATTCAGGTTATCATTAGCCAGGGGATCTCCTTTATTCAGGTTGTCATTAGCCAGAGGATCTCCTTTATCAGGTGTTCATTAGCCAGAGGATCTCCTTTATTCAGGTTGTCATTAGCCAGGGATCTCCTTTATTCAGGTTTCATTAGCCAGAGATCTCCTGTATTCAGGTTGTCTTTAGCCAGAATATCCTTATATTCAGGTTGTCCTTAGCACGGGATCTCCTTTATTCAGGTTGTCATTAGCCAGGGGATCTCCTTTATTCAGGTTGTCATTAGCCGGAGGATCTCCTTTATTCAGGTTCATAGCCAGGATCTCCTTATTCAGTTGTCATTAGCCAGAGGATCTCCTTTATTCAGGTGTTCATTAGCCAGAGGATCTCCTTTATTCAGGTTGTCTTTAGCCAGAGGATCCCTGTATTCAGGTTGTCTTTAGCAGAGGATTCCTTATTCAGGTTGCTTAGCGGGGATCTCCTTTATTCAGGTTGTCATTAGCCAGGGGATCTCCTTATTCAGGTTGTCATTAGCCGGAGGATTCCTTTATTCAGGTTGTCATTAGCCAGGGGATCTCCTTTATTCAGGTTGTCATTAGCCAGAGGATCTCCTTTATTCAGGTGTTCATTAGCCAGAGGATCTCCTTTATTCAGGTTGTCTTAGCCAGAGGATTCCTGTATTCAGGGTTGCTTTAGCCAGAGGATATCCTTTATTCAGGTTTGCCTTAGCACGGGGATCTCTTTATTCAGGTTGTCATTAGCCAGGGGATCTCCTTTATTCAGGTTGTCATTAGCCAGAGATCTCCTTTATTCGGTCATTAGCCAGGGATCTCCTTTATTCAGGTGTCATTAGCCAGAGGATCTCCTTTATTCAGGTTTCATTAGCCAGAGATCTCCTTTATTCAGGTTGTCATTAGCCAGGGATCTCCTTTATTCAGGTTGTCATTAGCCAGAGGATCTCCTTTATTCAGTTGTCATTAGCCATGATCTCCTTTTTTTCCAGGTTGTCATTAGCCAGGATCTTTTATTCAGTTGTCATTAGCCAGGGGATCTCCTTTATTCAGGTTGTCTTTAGCAGGGATCTCCTTATTCAGTTGTCTTTAGCCAGGGGATCTCCTTTATTCAGGTTGTCATTAGCCAGAGGATCTCCTTTATTCAGGTTGTCTATAGCCAGGATCTCCTTTATTCATGTGTCATTAGCCAGGGGATCTCCTTTATTCAGGTTGTCATTAGCCAGAGGATCTCCTTTATTCAGTTGTCATTAGCCAGAGGATCTCCTTCATTCAGGTTCATTAGCCGAGGATCTCCTTATTCAGGTTGCCTTAGCCAGAGGATCTCTTATTCAGGTTGTACCGGGAATCTCCTTTATTCAGGTTTTCATTAGCCAAGGATCTCCTTTATTCAGGTTGTCATTAGCCAGGGATCTCCTTTATTCAGGTTTTCTTAGCCAGAGGATCTCCTTTATTCAGGTTGTCATTAGCCAGAGGATCCCTTCTTTCAGGTTGTCATTAGCCAGACGATCTCCTTCTTTCAGGTTTGTCTTTAGCCAAGGATCTCCTTTATTCAGGTTGTCATTAGCCAGAGGATATCCTTTATTCAGGTTTTCATTAGCCAGACGATCTCCTTCTTTCAGGTTGTCATTATCCAGAGGATCTCCTTTATTCAGGTTGTCTTTAGCCAGACGATTTCCTTTATTCAGGTTGTCATTAGCCAGAGGATCTCCTTTATTCAGGTTGTCTTTAGCCAGGGATCTCCTTTATTCACGTTTCATTAGTCCGACGATCTCCTTTATTCAGGTTGTCATTAGCCAGGGGATCTCCTTTTTCAGGTTGTCTTTAGCCAGAGGATCATAATGACAACCTGAATAAAGGAGATCCCCTGGGTAATGACAACCTGAATAAAGGAGATCCGGTTGTTTCCCAGGTGAAGTAGATCCAGACTGGAAAAGTTCCAGAAATCTGACTTATAGATCCGCTGGATGAGGTTGCCACTGAGGTACAGCTTCCGTCCGTTGAGGGGGCGTGGCATGAGCTGGGACACGTTGTGGAAGCCGCTCTCCTTACAGTTGACTGTCAGTCCTAGGTCTGGAACAATTATACTGAATCAACTTTATTTGTTCAGCTCTTTTCATACAATTCAGCCCAAAGTGTTTTGCATTGAGCACATATGCAAAGCTAGTCTCAGCACTATGACATTATCAGACACAGTGGGGTGACTTCCTGTTTACAGACAACCACATAAATCAGATTTGTCCCCTGTGCATAGTGCCATGATTGTCCCTGTTAGTTTGTGTCCTTTGTGGCTTGCCCACATTGTGAAGAGCACAATAGTAGCAGTCTTGGCAAATTCAAATCATGCTGTTGTTTATATCTGTTATCAGGAAGTCACCCTGCTGTGTGTGAGATCATACTCCTGAGCCAAAGAAGTCCCATCCAAACTGTACCTGAGATGTGGAGGTTACAAGTGCACCCCAGAGGACATATGATAGGGATGGGGGGGCGGGTCTGGTACCCTGCGATGGGAGGGGGCTGGTTGGGGAGGAGGCTACGCTGGGTGGGGGGCGTCCTGGAGGGCCGGGGACGCTTGGTGGGCCGAGGGGACCTCTCTCTCTCCCTCCGCTCCACCGATGAGGAAGAAGTCGACGAAGATGAGGTATGTGTGTTCTGATGGTGAACCATGGAGGACGGCTTGGTGGGTCTGGGCCTCCCAGGGTTGGGGTTCGCTTTCGGGTGAGAGGGCGGATGCTGAGGAGGCTGTACCCCTCCATGCTTCTCCCTCTCTCCCTCCTTCTCCCCCTCTCCCTCCACCTCTCCGGCACACAGTTCTTTGCGTGGTATCTCCCTCAGGTCTTTCCCGTGCAGGTCGAAGGGGTATTCACAGGTGATGTCCCCCACCACTGCGGTGTAAGGGATGTGTCCCAGCCACGTCTGCAACTGGACAACCTCACAGCCACAGATCCAGGGGTTCTCCTCCAGCTGGAGCTCCATCAGGCTGCGGCCCACGTACTCCAGGGTCCCGGCGTAGGCCAGGCTCTTCAGACGGTTCCCCCGCAGGTCCAGGTGGGTCAGAGACACAGATCTGGGGGTGGAAGGGATCATTAGGGCTGGGGTCAATTCCATTTCAATTCAGGAATGACATTTCCACATTGCGAAAAATTGGAATTGGTGATCATGTTATTGAAGAATAAGGAGCATGACTGATGCATGTTATAAATGTGATTGAAAACAACTTTGTCAGACAGTCACCTTGGTCAGAGTGAGAAACAGACCCATGATGTGGACATGGTAAAGCACGTTTAATAAGCAGGTAGATACCTGAAGAGGTGAGGAGGCAGAGCAGGGATCAGGTTGTCATTGAGGATGAGCACTCGTAATTTATGCAGGTAGCGTAGCGCCCCACTGTCGATGCGTTTGATGACATTGTAGTCGGCCTGTAGGTAGAGGGGATAGAGGTCAAGTCAAAGTGTTCAAATGTGACATTTTGACACAAACAGGAACTCATCAGGCTCAGGAGATCACACATAACTTATTGATTATCATTGTCACAGTAAGTATGGATGAGGACTAATCACAGTGATTATTGATGAGGATTAACCACAGTGTTTATTGATGGTTCTGATGGGTAGTAATGATGTCAGGCCTACCTGCAGGTACTCCAGTGCCTCCAGGCCAGAGAAGGTGTCGTTGCGGAACACCTCCAGCTTGTTCTCGTGGAGGTAGAGGCGTCTCAGTGTCCCCAGACCATGAAACGCCCCGGCACGGATGTCCTGCAGCGCGTTGTTGCCTAGGTTTATCGCCACGGCATTGCTATGGTGCAGGAAGCCGTTGCTATAGAGACGCCTCAAGGAGTTCCTCTGCAGGTTGAGCTTGAAGGGGCGGAGCCARGACTGGGACACCTGATTGGTTGATTGATTGATTGGTTGKTTGACTTYWTTWAATCRTATACAAATACAYATATGCCAAAACAGAAACAGTACATTTAGTGCAGTAATGCAGTACAGTGCAGAACAGGGTTGTTTATTAATATACTACTGCAGTATGTATATTATAAWATRARGTACAWTAGATTAAGGTARTGCAGTGCAGTCACCTGGCTGGCGTTAGTGAAGCCCCGCCCATCACAGTGCACGTGCAACACGCCCTCTTTGACCTCGCACGTGCACGGCTCGAAGCACGGTTCGTCCACCTCCTCCTCCGAACTGTCCACCATAGGGGTGTGTGTGGAGGTGGGCGTCGGGGTGTGTGTGTGAGTGTGTGTCTGGGTCAGGGTCACACAACCCAGGACCACCACAGACAGCAGGGAGAGCCACAGCATCCTACCTCCTCTGCCTTCAGCCCAGGCCAGGGCAGCGGCACACACCCACCCCTCACCGCACTGCATACAGAAATACACACATGGCTACTGTTAAATGGGATCCTATCAGACCCAGCAGAGTGATGCTTATGCATGTCCCTTTATTTATGAACTACTGGCACCGTCGCGTTACTGCTACTGTTCCTGGTAGTACTCTGGTTTCACATGCTGGAACCAACACTTGGACTGGAACCAGAATAAACTTGGTTTCACATGAGTGAAATATCGTTTTATATCGTATATAGATATATGAGTTATAGTGCTATATTTAAGGGGGTGTGGTATATGGCCAATATAACATGGCTAAGGGCTGTTCTTAGGCACAACGCAACGCAGAGTAAATATTATTATAAACTGGGTGGTTCGAGCCCAAATGCTGATTGGCTGACAGCCGTGGTATATTAGACCGTATACCACAGGTATGACAAAACATTTATTTTTACTGCTCTAATTACCTTGGTAATCAGTTTATAATAGCAATAAAGCACCTCAGGGATTTGTGATATATGGCCAATATACCATGGCTAAAGGCTGTGTCTAGACACCCCGCGTTGCGTCATGCTTAAGAACAGCCCTTAGCTGGTATATTGGCCATATACCACACCCCCTCTGACCTTATTGCTTAACTATAATATAATTATAATTTATAGTATATATATTAATATAGGAGTTATAGCACGGTTCAGGATACATAATGCTTCAGGTTCCATACCAGACAGTGACGTGGAAAACACCCATTACATTCATCAACAAGGAACTAACAACAGCAATCCAAGGCCATTATAATACATTAGGTTGATTACCATGATAATACAGCAGATAGCATGAGAGAGGATCTGAAGACCTCTTCAGGACATAAGAGGCTGCTTTAAAATCATAATGACAGTCAGAGTGATGCTGATGATGACAATAAAATAATATATTATAAACACAGGGCCGGATGGATGAGAGGAGAAGACTGCACTAGAAAACTAGAGATGCAGTATAATTCTATGCTGTCTTTAACCAGGAAAATGACATCTAAATCAGGAGGCTCTCTTTGCCTGATTCATGTAACTTGGAGGCCACCATGCAGAAGGTAATGGGCTACTAATCAAAAAACAATAACAATCAGAAGCTACTAGCCAGTTCAATTGCTCCTGCATATAGACAGACAGAGAGCCGTCCCCAGGCTCAATTGCTCCTGCATATAGACAGACAGAGAGCCGTCCCCAGGCTCAATTGCTCCTGCATATAGACAGACAGAGAGCCGTCCCCAGGCTCAATTGCTCCTGCATATAGACAGACAGAGAGCCGTCCCCAGGCTCAATTGCTCCTGCATATAGACAGACAGAGAGCCGTCCCCAGGCTCAATTGCTCCTGCATATAGACAGACAGAGAGCCGTCCCCAGGCTCAATTGCTCCTGCATATAGACAGACAGAGAGCCGTCCCCAGGCTCAATTGCTCCTGCATATAGACAGACAGAGAGCCGGCTGGCTGCTGGACGAGATTAGTTTAGAAGCAGCTACCACACACTGAAGAAGGCCATGATAATGAAGGTAAAAAAAAGAATAATGAATAATGCAATGATAACAATAACAGCAACTACAACAGCGATAATGTAACAATAAGGACAATGTAATAAAGTGCAGTGGTAATGTAACAACAAGGACCATATAATAAAATGTAATGATAATGTAACAATAAGGATAATGTAATAAAAGGTAATGATAAGGTAATGATGTGAATCAGTGCCTGGGAAAATACTGCAGTACGATAAACAGACAACCTGAGATGAGATGTCAGAGAGAGGTGATTATGGAATGAGAGGAAGAGGACAAGGGGAGAGAAGAGGAGAAGGGGAGTGGAAAAGAAAGGGGGAGAGGAGAAGATGATAGATATGAAAAGAAGACTGGAGAGCAGGGAAAAGAGAATGAGAGACGGGGAAGAGAAGAAAATAGAAGATTGGAGTGAGGGGGAAATGAGCAGAGGAAGAGAGGGAGCAGAAGAGAGAGAAAATAAGAGGAGAAAAGAAAAGAGAGGACTGAGGGTCTTATGAGAAAGAGGAGAGGAGGAGCAGAATGTTGTGCTGAAGAGAGAGGATTGATTGCGTAACCATGAGAAACCGTGAGTCAGTCAGTCAAGGCTATCGTGTCTCTTTCTCTCTCGCTCTCTCTCTCTCTCTCACACACACAGACACACACAGGAGAGCTCCAAGTGAAACGGCTCAAATCTACTGATATTGATTGTATCAAAAGCCTTCCTTTTCCCTGCACACAGTGTTCCCTGACTGGGAGGAGGGGGGGGGGGCAGAGGAGGAGGATGAGGATGAGCGAGAGAGAGAGGTTTGTAGATTGAGTAGATAAACACATGCAGGTTTGTATTCAGTGGATAAATACATGCAGGTTTGTATTGAGTGGATTCTAGTATTCTTTTCACACTATAATTATGATGTTAAACATATTGTGCAAGATCAATATTTAAATAGACACTACTGAAGTATTGCAATTTGGTCCTCATTGGATAATGACTGTCTGACCTACAAGACAACACTGTTTACTTGCTCTAGCCACTTGATTGGCTAATAACTCAGGCCCCTCTCTCCTGTCACCCTCTCTCATTTTTCATCTCTCTCTCTCACAGAAATCTATTCATCCATCCATCCACTCATCTATCCATTCATCTATGCATCCAGAGCAGGTGTGGTTGGACCTACTTTGCTTTTCTTTCGTGACTCTTCCTTCCTTGTTTCCTTCCTTCCTACCTTCCTCCCCCTGTTCTCCATCCCAAGGCCCTGCACCCTGGCGCAAACCAACCAGCAATGACCGCGGCAGCTGCTTACTACAACACATATTCATGTCACATAATCCCAGCGTCTACCTTTCCTCACGAACGCACTGTCCAACCAGGGCCGATACATAGCTTTCCCTGCCTGGCGCAATCCGGCCCCTCTTCCCTAGAAACACAACGCACCATCCAAAATCAAGACTATGTTGATAGCTATATCCATACAATAATGTAAATTAGTAACATTACTGGGCACAATTGTAATTATAGAATTACTGCATGTCCAAATAGTCATTAATATAACCTATTAAGGCACTAAATCCTTGGCACTAACGCAAACCATTTATATTCGCCTTTGTCTGCCTCCCCTTCCCCTCCCACTAGCGCTAAGAACCATACAGCGGCAGTGGAGAGACGAGGTCTTTACTCACTCAGGTCCCGCGTAGAAATCCACGAACAGCCGATGGGAGACTTTACGCGTTGGCTGTCGACATGTCTGTTTGCTTTTCAGCTGCACTCTTCCTTCCCTCTCTCCTTGCCTCTCCTGGAGCGGTTGAGGCGGATGGGGGGAGCAGAGGGAACGTGACAGGACTGCAATGTGGATGAGAGAGAGAGAGAGAGGGAGAGAGAGAGAGAGAGAGAGAGAGAGAGAGAGAGAGAGAGAGAGAGAGAGAGAGAGAGAACTGTAGAAAAAGCGCACCGCTTTAGAATGCAGCTCTGTTCCCCTCTCCAGCGCTCAACAGTGCTGCCCGCGGGAATTCAGCTGCGGCGCGGGACTGCCACCGAACACGCGCATGATGCTGCGTGGAATATTTTAGGAGGATGACTTGTCTCTCCATCTTTGATAACCGGGTAGCCTAATTAAAGTAAAGAAAATTAAGTAGCCTAAAGGACAATAAAAGAAAGGAGGAATGAGTGGAGTGAAGCTGGGGAAGTATTCGAAGAAGAACCTGGTTTGGATTTAGTGCCATGCTTAATTCTATTTGAATTAATTATACAGGCCTAAAGAAAACCAGAGTAGGCCTATAGGGCTATAGGGTAGGTTACTTCGCTAAGAAACAGTTTAGTACTAGAGTGGTGGATCGTGCATCCAATGTAAATGTAATCGGTGTCCATTGGGGTATTTGTAAATAAGAGTTTAAACGTCAAAAACGGGTAGGTCTGTAAAAGTGGCCAAATATTCTTCGTTTTGAATTATTCCTCAATCGAGGGCTGTTGACAGATGACATCACGCAGACATTAGGCTACCTAAACTGTTGGCCTAGCGGGCTATCAACTGTATCTTCACATGAACAGATGTAAATCACCCTACCCAGGCCTTCAGATTTACCGACAATAATTCATCATCTCATTACTTTATTCATCTCTGCTCATGCCCTTAAGCACCAACAACGGATTTCTAGAGAACCGGTGTTTTAGTTACCNCCGACAATAATTCATCATCTCATTACTTTATTCATCTCTGCTCATGCCCTTAAGCACCAACAACGGATTTCTAGAGAACCGGTGTTTTAGTTACCATGGCGACCCGCGCCAGCCGGCATCCTTGCAGCATCCTTGCACACCTCGGTAGACTGACTTATTTTCTGCTCTTGTACTGTACTGTATACACAGAATCTACTGTATAGACCGGTTGTACACACACACACACGCACGCACGCACGCACACACACACACACACACACACACACACTAGTTAATAATAAAAAGTGGAATTGGGCTCCGAACAATAATGTGCAGGAATACTTGGAGAAAGATTGGCCATAATAGCAAACATAGATCAATGCTACCCCATGGTAGGCTAAGGCCTGAATGCGTTCTTCCCTCCCAGACACAGTAACTTCAAAGCAGCTCATTGGCAAGTAAGTTACTGTATTTCATATTGCAGTACACCAACTGTAATCTAAATACAGAATCAAAGCAAGAACTGTGTAATGACACAGTACAATACCGTATAATTGACTGTATTATACAGTAACAAAGTAAATGCTACTGTAATCGTAATGAATGAGTGGATTAATTAAATTCATTGAGGGGAGATGGGGTTTCTATATTCACAGTATTTTATTGTAATTGGTGCAAGCAGATTACAGCATATCAATGAATATATGGTGTTTGTTATTACGTACACTTCTAGAGACCTTATTAACAACGGCTTCCAAACTGGCAGCGACTAAACAGACCAACATGACATGGCAGAATGCTCAACCATTAATGGTTTAAGACTTGCTGCCCAATCTGTCCCTTATACTTTTTAAATTGATGGGGCACTACTACCGCATACCAGTTAAATTGGTACAGCACTCTCACTAACAGGTGCAACAAACATAGCCTCTGACAAGGCACGCCTCAAAATATGTTACTGAGCCAGAACAAAATACCATGCACCCACTAGTGTTCCCCCCAATAATTGCACTCCACAAATATGGAAATACAGGAATTCTTTCCCTGGCCACAACATTTTCCCACTATGAACCATAATTTAGAGTATGCTGCAGTGAAATGTTTCACAGTATTTTACTGTTGATAATGCCAAAAATGACTGTATAAATTACCGTTTTATTTTAGAGTGTGGGCCTAACAGCACATCACAACATGTACATGCAGGCCTGGCCTACATACCATTATAACCATTTCCAGTTCAATTTCACATTGATCTCAGCTTACATTAATGTGAAATCCCTACGGGTAATGGAGTAGTACTTACATCTATCTCTCTCTATATATATATATATATATATACAGTGGGGAGAACAAGTATTTGATACACTGCCGATTTTGCAGGTTTTCCTACTTACAAAGCATGTAGAGGTCTGTAATTTTTATCATAGGTACACTTCAACTGTGAGAGACGGAATCTAAAACAAAAATCCAGAAAATCACATTGTATGATTTTTAAGTAATTCCTTTGGCATTTATTGCATGACATAAGTATTTGATACATCAGAAAAGCAGAACTTAATATTTGGTACAGAAACCTTTGTTTGCAATTACAGAAGATCATACATTTCCTGTAGTTCTTGACCAGGTTTGCACACACTGCAGCAGGGATTTTGGCCCACTCCTCCATACAGACCTTCTCCAGATCCTTCGGTTTCGGGGCTGTCGCTGGGCAATACGGAATTTCAGCTCCCTCCAAAGATTTTCTATTGGGTTCAGGTCTGGAGGACTGGCTAGACCACTCCAGGACCTTGAGATGCTCTTACGGAGCCACTCCTTAGTTGCCCTGGCTGTGTGTTTCGGTCGTTGTCATGCTGGAAGACCCAGACCCATCTTCAGATTGCTCTTACTGAGGGAAGGAGGTTGTTGGCCAAGATCTGCCGATACATGGCCCATCCATCCTCCCCTCAATACGGTGCAGTAGTCCTGTCCCCTTTGCAGAAAAGCATCCCCAAAGAATGATGTTTCCACTCCATGCTTCACGGTTGGGATGATGTTCTTGGGGTTGTACTCATCCTTCTTCTTCCTCCAAACCCGGCGAGTGGAGTTAGACCTAAAAGTCTATTTTTTGTCTCATCAGACCACATGACCTTCCCCATTCCTCCTCTGGATCATCCAGATGGTCATTGGCAAACTTCAGACGGGCCTGGACATGCGCTGGCTTGAGCAGGGGGACCTTGCGTGCGCTGCAGGATTTTAATCCATGACGGCGTAGTGTGTTACTAATGGTTTTCTTTGAGACTGTGGTCCCAGCTCTCTTCAGGTCATTGACCAGGTCCTGCCGTGTAGTTCTGGCTGATCCCTCACCTTCTTCATGATCATTGATGCCCCACGAGGTGAGATCTTGCATGGAGCCCCAGACCGAGGGTGATTGACCGTCATCCTGAACTTCTTCCATTTTCTAATAATTGCGCCAACAGTTGTTGCCTTCTCACCAAGCTGCTTGCCTATTGTCCTGTAGCCCATCCCAGCCTTGTGCAGGTCTACAATTTTATCCCTGATGTCCTTACACAGCTCTCTGGTCTTGGCCATTGTGGAGAGGTTGGAGTCTGTTTGATTGAGTGTGTGGACAGGTATCTTTTATACAGGTAACGAGTTCAAACAGGTGCAGTTAATACAGGTAATGAGTGGAGAACAGGAGGGCTTCTTAAAGAAAAACTAACAGGTCTGTGAGAGCCGGATTTCTTACTGGTTGGTAGGTGATCAAATACTTATGTCATGCAATAAAATGCAAATTAATTACTTAAAAATCATACAATGTGAATTTTCTGGATTTTTGTTTTAGATTCCGTCTCTCACAGTTGAAGTGTACCTATGATAAAAATTACAGACCTCTACATGTTTTGTAAGTAGGAAAACCTGCAAAATCGGCAGTGTATCAATATGTCTCCCCACTGTATATATTATATATATACTATATATTCAATCTGTCTGTCTGTCTGTCTGTCTCGCTCTCTTCTGCTCTCTCGCTTTCTCTCTCGCTTTCTCTCTCCTCGTCGCTTTCTCTCCTCTCTTTCCGTCTTCTCTCTCTCTCGCTTTCTCTCTCTCTCGCTTTCTCTCTCTCTCTCTCTCTCTCGCTTTCTCTCTCTCTCTCGCTTGCTTTGTCTTCTCTCGCTTTCTTCTCTCTTCGCTTGCTCTTCTCTCTCTCTCTCTCTCTCTCTCTCTCTCTCTCTCTCTCTCTCTCTCTCTCGTCTCTCTCTCTTCTCTCTCTCTCTCTCTCTCTCTCTCTCTCTCTCTCTCTCTCTCTCTCTCTCTCTCTCTTCTCTTCTCTCTTCCTCTTTCTCTCTCTCTCTCTCTCTCTCTCTCTCTCTCTCTCTCTCTCTCCTCTCTTCTCTCTCTCTCTCTCTCTCTCTCTCTTTTTCTCACTTTCCTTCTCCTCTCTCTCTCGCTTTCTCTCTCTCTGCTCCCTCCTGACAGAGATAAAAAAATGAGAATCTTTCCTCGTAGATGTTTATCAGAGAGGGAGAGACTGAGGCACTTCCAGTAATGTCAATGTGTGTGTGTGTGCGTGTGTTTGTTTGTGTGTGTGTGTTAGATGATGGTTATAGATTTCAGAGCTCTCAGGTGCATTAGTGTATGATAACAGTTTTCCCACAAAGCTATAATGCACAAACAATGGAAACACACACACATACACGTACGTGCACACGCACTTGTACACGTACACATGGTACAGGACCAGATACAGTGCATTCGGAAAGTATCCAGACCTCTTGACTTTTTCCACATTTTGTTACGTTACAGCCTTATTCTAAAATTGATTGAATACTTTTTTCCCTCATCAATCTACATACAAAAGCCCATAATAACCAAGCGAAAACAGGTTTTTAGAAAAATCTTATTTACATAAGTGTTCAGACCCTTTGCTATGAGACTCGAAATTGAGCTCAGGTGCATCCTGTTTCCATTGATCATCCTTGAGATGTTTCTACTTGATTGGAGTCCACCTTTGACAAATTCAATTGATTGGACATTATTTGGAAAGGCACACACCTGTCTATATAAAGTCCCACAGTTGACAGTGCATGTCAGAGCAAAAACCAAGCCATGAGGTCGAAAGAATTGTCCGTAGAGCTCCAAGACACGATTGTGTCGAGGCACAGATCTGGGGAAGGGTACCAAAACATTTCTGCAGCATTGAAGGTCCCCAACAACACAGTGGCCTCCATCATTCTTAAATGGAAAAAGTTTGGAACTACCAAGACTCTTCCTAGAGCTGGCCCCCCGGCCAAACTGAGCAATCGGGGGAAAGGGGCCTTGGTCAGGGAGGTGACCAAGAACCCGATGGTCCCTCTGACAAAGCTCCAGAGTTCCTCTGTGGAGATGGGAGAATCTTCCAGAAGGACAACCATCTCTGCAGCACTCCACCAATCAGGCCTTTATGGTAGATTGGCCAGATGGAAGCCAATCCTCAGTAAAAGGCACATGGCAGCACATTTGGAGTTTGCCAAAAGGCACCTAAAGGAGACTCAGACCATGAGAAACAAGATTTTCTGGTCTGATGAAACCTAGATTGAACTCTTTGGTCTGATTGCCAAGCGTCACGTCTGGAGGCTTCCTACGGTGAAGCATGGTGGTGGCAACATCATGCTGTGGGGATGTTTTTCAGTGGCAGGGACTGGGAGACTAGTCAGGATTGAGGGAAAGATGAACGGACCAAAGTACAGAGAGATCCTTGATGAAAACCTGCACCTTCCAACAGGTGAACCTAAGCACACAGCCAAAACAACACAGGAGTGGCTTCAGGACAAGTCTCTGAATGTCCTTGAGTGGCCCAGCCAGAGCCCGGACTTGAACATCTCGGGAGAGACCAGCAATTAGCTGTGCAGCGACACTCCCCATCCAACCTGATAGAGCTTGAGAGGATCTGCAGTGAAGAATGTGAGAAACTCCCCAAATGCAAGTGTGCCAGGCTTGTAGCATCATACCCAAGAATACTCGAGGCTGTAATCGCTGCCAAAGGTGCTTCAACAAAGTATTGAGTAAAGGGTCTGAATACATATGTAGATGTTATCTTTCATTTTTTTTAAGTATACATTTGCAAAAATTTCACAAAAACTGTTTTTTAAATTATCATTATTGGGTGTTGTGTATAGATTGATCAGGAAAAAACACAATTTAATACATTTCAGAATAAGGTTGTAACGTATAAACATTTGGGGGAAAGTCAAGGGGTCTGAATACCTTCCAAATGCACTGTATGTATTTATCCCCCAGGTGAATATGTTATGATTCAAGTACACAGTAATCGGATCCTAAAATCTGTGGTTAGGGGCACATTGTAAGACAGAATCCATAAAAAAACACCTAAAAACTGTAATCTACGGAGGACTCCAAAATTAAGAACAAAGTGCCCTTTACTGGTTTTAACAGGCGATCAGTCAGTTTGCTGCCGGCTCTTAGTAAACTTTTGGGAAAAAATGTGTTTGACCAGATACAGTGCTATAGTGCCTTGCAAAAGTATTCATCCCCCTTGGTGTTCTTTCTATTTTGTTGCATTACAACATGTAATTTAAATGGATTCTTATTTGGATTTCATGTAATGGACATACACAAAATAGTCCAAATTGGTGAACTGAAATGAAAAAAATAACACGTTTCAAAAATTAAATAAAAAATAAAAAAACGGAAAAGTGGTGCGTGCATATGTATTTACGCCCTTTGCTATGAAGCCCCTAAATAAGATCTGGTGGACCCAATTACCTTCAGAAGTCACATAATTGGTTAAATAAAGTCCACCTGTGTGCAATCTAAGTGTCACATGATCTGTCACATGATCTCAGTATATGATCACATGATCTCAGCCACACCTGTTCTGAAAGGCCCCAGAGTCTGCAACACCACTAACCAAGGGGCACCACCAACCAAGCAACACCATGAAGACCAAGGAACTCTCCAAACAGGTCAGGGACAAAGTTGTGGGGAAGTAAAGAGGAGGGTTGGGTTATAAAAAAATATCCAAAACTTTGAACATCCCACGGAGCACCATTAAATCCATTATTAAAATTGGATAGAATATGGCACCACAACAAACCTTCCAAGAGAGGGCCGCCAACCAAAACTCACAGACCAGGCAAGGAAGGCATGAATCAGAGAGGCAACACAGTGACCAAAGATAACCCTGTGGGGGCTGCAAAGCTCCACAGCGGAGACTGGAGTATCTGTCCATAGGACCACTTTAAGCCGTACACTCCACAGAGCTGAGCTTACGGAAGCGTGGCCAGAAAAAAGCCATTGCTTAAAGAAAAAAATAGGCAAACACGTTTGGTGTTCACCAAAAGGCATGTGGGAGATTCCCCAAACATATGGAAGAAGGTACTCTGGTCAGATGAGAGAAAAAAAATAAAAAATTGGCCATCAAGGAAAACACTGTCTGGCACAAACCCAACACCTCTCATCACTCCGAGAACATCATCCCCACAGTGAAGCATGGTGGTGGCAGCATCATGCTGTGGGGATGTTTTTCCATTGGCAGGGACTGGGAAACTGGTCCGAATTGAAGGAATGATGTATGGCGCTAAATACAGTGAAATTCTTGATGGAAACTTGTTTCAGTCTTCCAGAGATTTGAGACTGGGACGGAGGTTCACCTTCCAGCAGGACAATGACCCTCAGCATACTACTAAAGCAACACTTGAGTGGTTTAAGGGGAAACATTTAAATGTCTTGTAATGGCCTAGTCAAAGCCCAGACCTCAATCCAATTGAGAATCTGTGGTATGACTTAAAGATGTACCAGCGGAACCCATCCAACTTGAAGGAACTGGAGCAGTTTTGCCTTGAAGGATGGGCAACAATCCCAGTGGCTAGATGTGCCAAGCTTATAGAGACATACCCCAAGAGACTTGCAGCTATAATTGCTGCAAAAGGTGGCTCTACAAAGTATTGACTTTGAGGGGGTGAATAGTAATGCACACCCAAGTTTTCAGTTTTTTTGTCTTATTTCTTGTTTGTTTCACAATAAAAAATATTGTGCATCTTCATAGTGGTAGGCATGTTGTGTAAATAAAATGATACAAACCCCCCAAAAAGCCATTTTAATTCCAGGTTGTAAGGAAAATATGAAAAATGCCAAGGGGGGTGAGTACTTTCGCAAGCCACTGTATTTCTCTGTGAACAATTTAACAACAGATTTTCAGCATGCTTATTTGTATTAGTATTTATTATGGATCCCCATTAGCTGATACCAAGGCAGCAGCTACTCTTCCTGGGGTCCAGCAAAAATGAAGGCAGTAAGGAACAGATGCTGGGAGACGAAAAACAGGTACAGGAAGTGAACATTTAATAAATCACGGACATGAAACAAACCAGAACAGTGTCTGGACAGGGGGAAAACAAAATAACAATACGACAATAATGCTAACAAAGGGAACAAACTAAGGAACAGACAGATATAGAGGGGGCAATCAACAAAGTGAAGCAGTCCAGGTGAGTCCAATGAGCACTGATGCGCATAATGATGTTGACAGGTGTGCGTAATGATGGGCAGCCTGGCGCCCTCGAGCGTCAGGGAGGGGAAGCGAGAGCAGGAACAACATTATAATAACATTTTTAAACATTAAAATACATTTTACAATGGATTTCACAATACATTAAGTCTGTGCCCTCCGGCCACTACTCTACTACGTCACAGAGCACTCAACATGAGAAGGGCACTCAACATGTACTGCACTGACACAAATGACTGATGATTGGCTAAAATAAATTGTAATGGCTTTACATCTACCATATCATGGGTTGAGAGCTATCTATCCAATAGAACACAGAGGGGCTTCTTTAATGGAAGCTTCTCTAATGTAAAACATGTAAAGTGTGGTATTCCGCAAGGCAGCTGTCTTGTTCCTTTACTGTTTTTTATTTTTACTAATAATCTACCACTGGCATTTAACAAAACCTGTGGGTCTATGTATGCTGATGATTCAACATTATATTGTCAGGAACCACAGCTAGTGAAATCACTGCAACCCTAAACAAAGGGTTAGACTGCAATATGTCATGGTCAAGGCATATTGGTTCAATTGTTGTAAAGATGTTGAGAGGTATGTCCTGTGATAAAGAGATGATCAGCATTTTTAACACCACAGTCAACCACAAGTTCTGCAGGCTCTCGTTTGATCTAATCTTGACTAT
This sequence comes from Salvelinus sp. IW2-2015, assembly GCF_002910315.2. NCBI lineage: Eukaryota > Metazoa > Chordata > Actinopteri > Salmoniformes > Salmonidae > Salvelinus > Salvelinus sp. IW2-2015. The sequence continues at coordinate 113,415 of NW_019942799.1, read as the reverse complement.
TGCCCGGTGAGGTGGTCAAATGCTGCAAAGAAGGACCTAGAAAAGCTGCAGCTGGCCCAGTACAGAGCAGCACGTCATGCCCTTCAATGTACCCAGAGGTCAATGTCAACAATATCCATGTCGGTCTCTTTTGGCTCAAAGCAGAGGAGAGATTTACAGCATGAATTATTTTTTGTCATATAGGTCAACTGAACAGCAAACCTGATTTAAAAAAAACAAATAAAGCAACTCCTCACGGCACAAAACCTCTCCCCCATGTGACCTCATTTTTATGTGTATGTAATGACATAACTGATAGACACACACACACACACAGACACACACACACACACTTTAGTTGTAGTTTTAAAAATATTTGTTTATAAATAAGTCTGTAATGTGTATGTTAATTTAAAAAAAAGAAATGTAAATTCTAAAGTATTTTTTGTCTGTAATATCTTTTTTTGTTATGTGTCAGACCCCAGGAAGACTAGCTATCGCCGTTGGCGTCACCTAATGGGGATCCTAATAAAAATAATAAATCATAAAGGGTGCCAACAGAGATGCTAATCAGATACCTCTGTCTATTCTCTGGGGGTAGAGTTGTGCACTGTGTGTGTGAGTGTACTTTTTAGACTGTTGGAGGAGCCTCTAAAATAGGTAGTCTATTTATACTCATGTACTATCTATGTTAAGAGCTGTCCAGCGCTGAAATTGACTGCATTACTTCCCTCTCTTCTCTTCCTCTTTTTTGTTCATTCCTCTGCACTGTTAAACCTGACAAATACCTCTTCTTTCTTTCTTTCTATCTTTCTTTCTATCTTTCTTTCTATCTTTCTTTCTTTCTTTCTTTCTTTCTTTCTTTCTTTCTTTCTTTCTTTCTTTCTTTCTTTCTTTCTTTCTTTCTTTCTTACCCATACTCTCCTCTGCCGTGGACTCATACCCAAGCCAGAGACACAACACTTCTGCTCTGCTTCTACTCACCTCCAGTCTCTGGCATTTGGTTCTGGACACACACACACAACACACACACACACACACACACACACAAACACACACACACACACACACACACACAACACACACACACACACACACACACACACACACACACACACACACACCACACACACACACACACACACACACACACACACACACACACACACACACCAGCTAATAATTAAACCCCCGCTTTAATTAGGGTGTAATCAGAGTGCCATGGGAACCTTGGCCCTTTAAATCTAAAGTCAGACTAAGTAAGCACACACACACACCAACACCACACAACCACACACACACACACAACACACACACAACACACACAACACACACACACACACACACACACCACACACACACACACACACACACACAAACACACACACACACACACCACACACAACACACAACAACACACAGAGAGAGACAAACTTTATAATATAAATAAATTGCATAGAATTACATAGAGTAGACTGTATTTTTGTAAGTATTGTTTAATCTTCCCTGGCCTGGTTCTGCATTAAACAGACTGAAGTCTGTGGTTTCATTAGTCATTATCAGGATATCCAGCACATTATCATTAGTCTTCAGTCTGTTCAGGAGAATGAGAGTCTAATTTGTGTCTCTGCAAACGGCCCAAAAGCAAGGTCATGTCTTTAGCAGTCGCTCGTTCAACTGTAGGCCTACAGACCATCAACAGACAAACTCTATCAATATCGGCCCTGTTGTCGCCTACCCCCTAGCGGCTCAACACTGCCAATGGAAGGTTTGGAATTTAGGAAGCAATTCAATAGAACGTATCACTTGTATTCTACTGTATCTGCATCACAATGTACAGTTGCATATCTCAAGCCTTTCTATGGACAAGCCAACAAGCGACTGTAACTACCTCGATGCTGTTTTTATTACGGTGCAATGAATGAGTGCTGGAAAATATAAACTCATTATGGACTGCTGTAACGCGGGACTGTGGTAAGTATAGGTCCTGTCAGACAACTTGTCGACACTGTCCATTTTGTTGTTGCTGCTAGTGCTACAGTACTTGTTAGTTACAATGTAACAAACAGTCTCGTGTTGCTGCTACAATGTAACCACAATGTGAAGAGTAGAGAAGTTCCCACGTGTGGCGTATTTTTGCCCTATCACGATCGTTCAAAGTTTCCGTAATCACGCCCCTGGGTGTGTCTGCCTTGTTTCGGAGCAATCAAATGCTGCAATGTTGAAATGCTCTTCGTTTTCGACGAATCAAGGCGCTCCTTATAGCAAAATAATCATCCGACCACATGCAGGGGAAACGCTAGGTTCCATCCCTGTGATATCAAGAAGCAAGGTATGGAAACATCGCCGGGACCAACGCTACTTTGTTAGCTGTCAAACTTGACCAAACATAAGATTCATTTCTAGGTCATAGAACCAATTTGAAGTATACGATCCTGTAGTATAAAAGTTGGGTGGGGTTTGACATGTGTTGTGTGAGTCGCTAGCCTAGAAAAGTCTGAGGCTTTTTGATAGACGTGTCGGTCGATCAAGGTGAAGTAGCCTGTATCTGTGTTACTGTATCTTTCATAGTATTGCCATTTTGTAACCGATGTCTCGATTGCTATAGCGATATAAGTTGGCTGACTTGAAGTGCTGACTGACCCTACATAAAGTCCGCAGAGAGGCGAGCCGGGGACGGTGTAGTGTGGGGCACTAGGGTTGTTTTTGTAGCTGACACAGCTGAATACGGGCGAACAAACGAGACAGGCGTTGGGTGAATAGATGTATTGTCGCCTCACCCCCAATTGCATCTGTTGACTGTGTCTGGCATGATCATATTTTTTTTGACAGCTGATCAAACTAATACATAGATGTTTGCTTCACAGAGTCTTACTTTCAATCACTGTCACTTCTTGACAGACGTGTCATTAAAATGAAATATTTACTCAGTAGCCTAGCTTAAGCAATCATTTTAAATTCAATTAAATCCATCCCATCACCATTGCTGTCCTTAGAGTGACACGCTGTGTCACAGTGTTGGCCAGTAGAGCAGGGCTATTCAGTTCCAGACCTGCAGGGCCCAAACCCCTTTGGTTGTCATCCTTCCCTGCTAATCATGGGCTGACTCAGACCTGGCACACAAGGTGAATGGACTCTCTGCCCGATCAGTGACATAAATTAACTTCCAAGTAGAGAAGAGTCCCTCCAGACCTGGTGTTGAATAACCTGTCTATTGGTTTCCCTGTGTCCTATTCACCGTGGCTCGCTGTTGTCGCCCCACAGTGCCAAAGTATCGTCACTATTCAGAATGCCACAGACCAACAAGTCCAGAAGTGCCTCAGCCAGTGGCTCTAGTACCGGACTGGGCCGAGGGGAGGAAAGAGAAGAAGAAAGAGAGGAAGCTGAGCCAGAGCCAAAGGTCCAAGTCCAGGGAGCAGGGGATGGAGGAGGAGAGAACACTGGAGACCCAGAGATCATCAAGTCCCCTAGTGACCCCAAACAGTACAGGTAACATCGTTTACCTTACACACCAACGTTTGTGTGTGTGTGAGTGTGAGAGAGAGACTTTGTCTTTCTTTCCATCCGTCTGTCTGTCTGCCTGCGAGACTCTGCAGGGTGTCTGGGGGAGTAACAGGTCACATGTCGGCCAAGGAGCGGTGTAAACAAGCTGAAGCGCGCAGTAAACAGCTGGAGGGCCAAACTCTGTGTGTGGTTGTGTCAGCATCTTAGAATAAGAGAATAGTGTTTACCTCTGTCTAACCCCTTCCACAGGTACATCGAGCTGACCAATGGGCTTCGAGTTCTGCTAATTTCAGACTTCACTGGTCCCGCCTCCTCTGGAGATGACGAATCAGAGGAGGAGGAGGAACTGGGGGAGGAGGAAGAGGAGGAAGAAGACTCAGGAGAGGGAACAGAGGAAGAGTCTGAAGAAGAGGAGGATGACAAGGACAGTGACTTTGAGGATGATGAGGATGGAGGGAAGAGGAAGAAGGGACACTCAGAGAAACAGGTGAGAGGGTGACCTGAGGAGGAAATAACAGCACATTAGCAGCAATAGTAATAAGGGTGTTGATGATTGTGTGTTTGTTTATGTGTGTGTGTGTGTGTTTGTGTGTGTGTGTGTCAGTCTGCAGCAGCGCTGTGTGTGGGTATTGGCAGCTTCAGTGACCCCAATGACCTCCCAGGCCTCGCCCATTTCCTGGAACACAGTGAGTATGATGGCCCTTAAGGATGAGATTGTTTTGTTGTGATAAATCTGGTGCAATGCTGTGTTTGTGACAAGGGGATATAAATAAGACTTTCCTCCTCTCCTCACTCTCTCTTCTCCTCTCCTCCCTCTCTCCTCTCCTCTCCTCCCTCTCTCCTCCTCTCCTCCTGTAGTGGTGTTCATGGGCAGTGAGAAGTACCCATCAGAGAATGGTTTCGATGCCTTCCTGAAGAAACATGGGGGCAGTGACAACGCCTCCACGGACTGTGAGAGAACGGTCTTCCAGTTTGACGTCCAGAGAAAGAAATTCAGAGAGGCTCTGGACAGGTCAGCAACACACCACCATTATAGTCTCTGTGCCTTGTCTCTTGATTCGGATTAGTCCATCTGACTCTGTACCTGTCTGTGATTGGCTCTCTCCAGATGGGCCCAGTTTTTCATCTGTCCTCTGATGATCYGAGACGCCATCGACAGGGAGGTGGAAGCTGTCGACTCCGGTGAGAGGCATTCTGGGGGAAAAAATGTTGACCTTATTAAGACCTTATGCACTGGTTATGTAGTGACCTGCTCCCCCTTCTCTCTTTTATCAGAGTACCAACTGGCCAAGCCGTCTGACTCTCATAGGAAAGAGATGTTGTTTGGGAGTCTAGCGAAGCCAGGTCACCCCATGGGCAAGTTCTGCTGGGGTGAGGACACGCACGCACACACAAAAACTACTCTGTGTACTGTGTTGTCATGTGTAAACGAGACAGATGTTGTGTTATTGTGGTATGTGACTGAGCTGTTGTCATGGTTTCCACCGGTGGTTGTCATGGTTTCCCCAGGTAACGCCCAGACTCTGAAGACAGAGCCCAGGAAAAAGGGGATCAACGTTTACAAGAGGCTCCGCTCCTTCTGGAAGAGACATTACTCTGCTCACTACATGACCCTGACTGTGCAGTCTAAAGGTGACGCGCACTCACACACACACATACACACACACGACCTTGCCGCGCAGTCACACATGTAACTCTGTTGTCCTCCTCTGTCTGTGTGTGTGTGTGTGTGTGTGTGTGTGTGTGTGTGTGTGTGTGTGTGTGTGTGTGTGTGTGTGTGTGTGTGTGTGTGTGTGTGTGTGTTTTGTAGAGAAGCTGGACACTCTAGAGGAGTGGGTGAAGGAGATCTTCAGTGGAGTGCCCAACAAGTGAGTCTCAGCTGTACATAAATCCCTCACCATTCAAATATTATAATATGGCCATTTAGCGAACACTTACTGAACCCTGTTCCTCAGTGCTCAGCCCAAGCCAGCTTCTCTGAGCTGCTGGATCCCTTTGATACGCCAGCCTTCAACAAGCTGTACAGAGGTAGGATGCCTGTCTATTGAGCTGACCTGTACAGACTTCTGATCTCCTTTAGAGCCATACTGCTTCAGTTCAGCTCACTGAAAACAGGATCTTGAACGGGAATCATTGTTGGTCCCAAAAATACATGCTCACAATATAAGTAAGAACATAGCTGTGTGTTTCAGTTGTTCCTGTGAGGAAGGTCCATGCTCTGACTATACATGGTCCCTGCCTCCTCAGGAGAAACACTACAGGTAAGAAACACAACTACAGACAATACAGCTACTCGATACTAACGCTACTCCAATAATACAGCTACTACAGATAATACAGCTACTACAGATAATACAGCTACTACCAGATAATACAGCTACTAAGATATACAGCTACAGATAACAAGCTGCTACAGATAATACAGCTATTGCAGATAATACAGCTACTGCAGATAATACGGCTACTACAGATAATACGGCTACTACAGATAATACAGCTGCTACAGATAATACAGCTATTACAGATAATACAGCTACTGCAGATAATACAGCTACTACAGATAATACAGCTACTACAGATAATACAGCTACTGCAGATAATCGCTACTGCAGATAATACAGCTACTGCAGATAAATACAGCTACTCAGATAATACAGCTAGCTACAGATAATACAGCTACTACAGATAATAAGCTACTACAGATAATACAGCTTTACAGATAATACAGCTACTGCAGATAATACAGCTACTACAGATAATACAGCTACTACAGATAATACAGCTACTACAGATAATACAGCTCTACAGATAATACAGCTACTACAGATAATACAGCTACTACAGATAATACAAGCTACTGCAGATAATACAGCTACTACAGATAATACAGCTACTACAAGATAATAAGCTACTACTGACGTGCTGGATAATACAGCTACTTACAGATAATACAGCTACTACAGATAATACAGCTACTACAGATAATACAGCTTACTACGTATACAGCTACTGCAGATATACACTATACAGATAAATACAGCTACTACAGATACATACAGCTACTACAGATAATACAGCTGCTACAGATAATACAGCTATTACAGATACATGCAACGTAACGTCCGACGAGAATAATACAGCTGATAATACTGCACTCAGATACTACAGTACTCAGATAAACAGCTACTACAGATAATACAGCTACTACAGATAATACAGCTACTACAGATATTACAGTATACAGCTACTACAGATAATACAGTTACTACAGATAATACAGATATTACAGATAATACAGCTACTACAGATAAATACAGCTACTACAGATAATACAGTTACTACAGATAATACAGATATTACAGATAATATAGCTAGTACAGATAATAACGAGCTGCTACAGATAATACAGTTACTACAGATAATACAGCTACTACAGATATACAGTTACTACAGATAATACAGATATTACAGATAATACAGCTACCTACAAGTAATACAGCTGCTACAGATAATACAGCTACTACAGATAATACAGCTACTGAGATAATAATAGGTATAGATACAGCTACTACAGATAATACAGCTGCTACAGATATTACATATAATACAGATAATACAGCTACTGCAGATAATACAGCTATTACAGATAATACAGCTACTACAGATAATACAGCTACTACAGATAATACAGCTACTACAGATAATACAGCTACTACAGATAATACAGCTATTACAGATATACTCAGCTACTACAGATAATACAGCTACTACAGATAATACAGCTACTACAGATAATACAGCTACTACAGATAATACAGCTCAATGCAGATAATACAGCTACTACAGATAATACAGCTACTACAGATAATACAGCTACTAACAGATAATACTGCTACAGATAATACAGCATTACAGATAATACAGCTACTGCAGATAATACAGCTACTACAGATATACGCTACTACAGATAATACAGCTACTTTGCAGATAATACAGCTACTGCAGATAATACAGCTACTGCAGATAATACAGCTACTACAGATAATACAGCTACTGCCAGATAATACGGCTACTACAGATAATACAGCTGCTACAGATAATACAGATATTACAGATATACAGCTACTGCAGATAATACAGCTACTGCAGATAATACAGCTATTACAGATAATACATGCTACTGCAGATATACAGCTACTACAGATAATACAGCTTACTACAGATAATACAGCTACTGCAGATAATACAGCTACTGCAGATAATACAGCTATGCAGATAATACGCTCTCCAGATACTACAGCTACTGCAGATAATACAGCTACTCAGATACTACAGCTACTACAGATAATACAGCTACTCCAGATACTACAGCTACTACAGATAATACAGCTATAAAAGATAATACAGCTAGCTACAGACAATACAGCTACTAACAGATAATACAGCTACTACAGATAATACAGTTACTACAGATAATACAGATATTACAAGATAATACAGCTGCTACAGAAATAATACAGCTCTACAGATAATAACAGCTACTGCAGATAATTAGGTATATGATACAGCTACTACAGATAATACAGCTGCTACAGATATTACATATAATACAGATAATACAGCTACTGCAGATAATACAGCTACTACAGATAATACAGCTATTACAGATAATACGCTACTACAGATAATACAGCTACTACAGATAATACGTACTAGCAGATAATACAGCTACTGCAGATAATACAGCTACTGCAGATAATACAGCTACTCCAGTAATACAGCTACTCCAGATAATACAGCTACTCCAGATAATACAGCTACTACAGATAATACAGCTACTCCAGATAATACAGCTACATAATACAGCTACTGCAGATAATACAGGTACTACAGATAATACAGCTACTCCAGATAATACAGCTACTGCAGATAATACAGCTACTACAGATAAACAGCTACTCCAGATAATACAGATAATACAGCTACTACAGATAATACGGCTACTACAGATAATACGGCTACTGCAGATAATACAGCTACTGCAGATAATACAGCTACTACAGATAATACAGCTACTACAGAATACAGCTACTACAGATAATACAGCTACTGCAGATAATACAGCTACTGCAGATAATACAGCTACTACAGATATTACAGATAATACAGTACTCCAGATAATACAGCTACTACAGATAATACACCTACTACAGATAATACAGCTAATACAGCTACTACAGATAATACAGCTACTACAGATAATACAGCTACTACAAGATAACAGCTAATACAGATAATACAGCTACTACAGATATTACATATAATACAGATATTACATATAATACAGCTACTGTAGATAATACAGCTACTACAGATAATACAGCTGCTACAAGATATACAGCTACTACAGATAATACGGCTACTACAATAATATAGCTACTACAGATAATACAGCTTCTACAGATATGACATATAATACAGCTACTACAGATAATACAGCTAGTACAGATACAGTTACTACAGTTAATACAGCTACTACAGTTAATACAGCTACTACAGTTAATACAGCTACTACAGATAATACAGCTAAGATAATACAGCTTACTGCAGATAATACAGCTACTACAGATAATACAGCTACTACAGATAATACAGCTACTGCAGATAATCAGCTACTACAGATAATACAGCTAATACAGTACTGCAGATAATACAGCTACTCCAGATAATACAGCTACTAAGATAATACAGCTACTACAGATAATACAGTTACTGCAGATAATACAGCTACTACAGATAATACAGCTACTACAACTTTATAATACAGGAACTACAGGAGAGATTCTACAGTTGATGATGCACCTCTCTTGCCTCACTCTTTCTGCCTCTCTTCGTCCCCCCATCCCGTTCTCGCTCTACCGCTCTCTCTCTCTTTCTCAGGGTGAAGCCTCTCCACTACATCTCTTGGTGATTGGTCACGAGGGCACAGGCAGCATCCTATCAATTCTCAGGAGGAAGTGAGTCAGAACTACAGCATACAGGACTACATAACCCATAATGCACGTTTTATAGCAATGTTTTATGTGGTAACTGTACTTAGGTGCTGAGGTGTGTGTGTGTGTGTGTGTGTGTGTGTGTGTGTGTGTGTGTGTGTGTGTGTGTGTTAGGTGCTGGGCCATGGCTCTGTTTGGAGGGAACAGTGAAACAGGCTTTGACCAAGACCACTTCTACCTACTGCCATCTTCTTCCATCTCCATCACACTCACTGACCAAGGATTTCCGAGAACTTCTACCAGGTTGGTACACACTCACTGACCAAGGATTCCAGAACTTCTACCAGGTTGGTACACACTCACTGAACAAGGATTCCAAAACTTCTACCAGGTTGGTACACACTCACTTACACACTCACTGACCAAGGATTCCAGAACTTCTACCAGGTTGGTACACACTCACTGACCAAGGATTCCAGAACTTCTACCAGTTGGTACACACTCACTGACCAAGGATTCCAAAACTTCTACCAGGTTGGTACACACTCACTGACCAAGGATTCCAGAACTTCTACCAGGTTGGTACACACTCACCTGACCAAGGATTCCAGACTTCTACCAGGTTGGTACACACTCACTGACCAAGGATTCCAAAACTTCTACCAGGTTGGTACACACTCACTACACACTCACTGACCAAGGATTCCAGACTTCTACCAGGTTGGTACACACTCACTGACCAAGGATTCCAGAACTTCTACCAGGTTGGTACACACTCACTGAAACCCAAGGATTTCAACACTTTCCTAAAACCAGGTTGGTACACACTCACTGACCAAGGATTCCAGAACTTCTACCAGGTTGGTACACCCTCACTGACCAAGGATTCCAAAACTTCTACAGGTTGGTACACATTCACTTGACCCAAGGATTCCAAAACTTCTACCAGGTTGGTACACACTGCATGACGCAAGGATTCCAGAACTTCTACCAGGTTGGTACACACTCACTGACCAAGGATTCCAAAACTTCTACCAGGTTGGTACACACTCACTCACACACCCATTCAAAGTCCTATTTTCCCTAACCCTAATTATAACCCTAACCCTAGTTATAAACCTAACCCTGAAGCCTAAAATAGTATTTTTACAAGTGAGGACTGGCAAAATGTCCTCACTTCTCTGAATTTTAGTTGGCTTACTATTCTTGTGAGCACTTTTGGTACTCACAAGTATAGTAAAACGTTTGGTACACAGTACACACATTATCTGTGTTTCTCTACAGGTGGCTCACCTGGTCTTCCAGTATCTCAAGATGCTGCAGACCCTGGGCCCCCAACAAAGGTAATGTCTCTGATTAGGGCTTCATTATAGGCATGTGAAATGCAGAATATGTGCTTTATTTATACAGTATATGAGTATATCTCTCTCTCTCATCTCTCTCTCTCTCCATCTCGCTCGCTCTCTCTTTCTCTCTCCATCTCTTTCGCTCTCTGTCTCTCTCTATGTTTGTAGGATCTATGAGGAGATTCAAAAGATTGAAGCCAATGAGTTTCACTACCAGGAACAGGTAATACTACTAGCTTTCTCCTCCTATCTACAAGTACAGGAATGAATGCACCCAACCAACAGATGCACCCCTGTGTGTTTCAGACGGACCCTATAGAGTATGTGGAGGATATCTGTGAGAACATGCAGCTGTTTCCTAAAGAACACTTCCTCACCGGAGACCAGCTCATGTTCCAGTATTCACCTGAGGTACGGACTGTGTGTGTGTGTGTGTTAAGGTGATCGTTGCGGCCCTTTCCTTGCTTACTAAGCTAACCTGGTGTGTGTATGTGCTGTTTGGAGAAGGTGCTTTCTGTATCCTTAAGTGTCCATGCATACAAAGACCTTTGAAATGTTTGAAACCTTCTTGAATGTAATGTGATTTGTTGATTCAAAGAAAGTATTTATAGTGTGTGTGTTGTGTGTGGTGTGTGTGTAGGTGATCAGTGCGGCCCTGTCCTTGCTGACTCCAGACAGATCCAACCTGTTGCTGCTCTCTCCAGACCACGAAGGCCACTGTCCCCTCAGGGAGAAATGGTTTGGGAACACATTAGCAGCATAGATGGGTGAGAGAGACACACACACACACACACACAACACACCAACACGCAACACACACACACACACACACACACACACACACACGGGCCTACTACAGTGGCTTCAGAAAGTCTTCATACCCCTTGACTTGTTCCACATTTTGTTGTGTTACAGCCTGAGTTCAAAATGGATTAAATATACACTACCGTTCAAAAGTTTGGGGTCACTAGGAAATGTCCTTGTTTTTGAAAAAAATAAAATAATTGTCCATTAAAATAACATCAAATTGATTAGAAATACAGTGTAGACATTGTTAATGTTGTAAATGACTATTGTAGCTGGAAACGGCAGATTTTTTATGGAATATTTACATAGGCGTACAGAGGCCCATTATCAGCAACCATCACTCCTGTGTTCCAATGGCACGTTGTGTTAGCTAATCCAAGTTTATCATTTTAAAAGGCTAATTGATCATTAGAAAACCCTTTTGCAATTATGTTAGCACAGCTGAAAACTGTTGTGCTGATTAAAGAAGCAATACAACTGTCCTTCTTTAGACTAGTTGAGTTTCTGGAACATCAGCATTTGTGGGTTTGATTACAGGCTCAAAATGGCCAGAAACAAAGACCTTTCTTCTGAAACTCGTCAGTCTATTCTTGCTCTGAGAAATTAAGGCGATTCAGAGCTTTACACACCTGGATTGTGCAATATTTGCACATTATTCTTTTTAAAGTTCTTCAAGCTCTGTCAAGTTCGTTGTTGATCATTGATAGACAGCCATTTTCAGGTCTTGCCATAGATTGTCAAGCCGATTTAAGTCAAAACTGTAACTAGGCCACTCAGGAACATTCAATACCGTCTTGGTAAACAACTCCAGTGTATTTTTGACGTTGTGTTTTAGGTTATTGTCCTGCTGAAAGGTGAATTTGTCTCCCAGTGTCTGTTGGAAAGCAGACTGAACCAGGTTTTCCTCTTTGCCTGTGCTTAGATCTATTCTGTTTCTTTTTATCCTAGTCATGCCGATGACAAGCATACCAATAACATGATGCAGCCATCACCATGCTTGAAAATATGAAGAGTGGTACTCAGTAATGTGTTGTGTTTGGCCCAAACATAACACATTGTGTTCAGGACATAGTTTATTTCTTTGCCACATGTTTTTCAGTTTTACTTTAATGCCTTAATGGAAACAGGATGCATGTTTTGGAATATGTTTTATTCTGTACAGGCTAGTGTTGTGAAGTAACTACAATGTTGTTTATACATCCTCAGTTTTCTCCTATCACAGCCGTTAAACTCTAACTGGTTTCCTTCCTCTCTGGCAACTGAGTTAGGAAGGACGCCTGTATCTTTGTAGTGACTGGGTGTATTGATGCACCATCCAAAGTGTAATTAATAACTTCACCATGCTTAAAGGGATATTCAATCTCTGTTTTTTTGTGTGTTTTTTTACCATTTAACCAGCCCTTCTTCGCAAGGCATTGGAAAACCTCCCAGGTCTTTGTGGTTGAATCTGTGCTTGAAATGTACTGCTCGACTGAGTGACCTTACAGATAATTGTATGTGTGGGGTACAGAGATGAGGTAGTCATTCAAAAATCATGTTAAACACTGTTATTGCACACAGAGTGAGTCCATGCAACTTATTATGTGACTTGTTAAGCACATGTTTACTCCTGAACGTATTTAGGCTTTTAGGGTTCGAATACGTATTTACTCAAGACATTTCAGCTTTTCATTATTAATTCATTTGTAAAAATGTCTAAAAACATAATTCCACTTTGACATTATGGGGTATTGTGTGTAGGCCAGTGACACAAAATCTCAATTGAATACATTTTAAATTCAGGCTGTAAAACAAGAAATCTTGGAAAAAGTCAAGAGGTGTGAACACTTTCTGAAGGCACTGTATGTGTTTGCATTATTAGAGGACCAGATCATATCAACATGGTTCCAATATGTGGAGAAAGAGAGAGGGTATCCTGATAGTTGTCTCTTCTCTGTCCAGATATCCAGCAGGAGTGGAGAGAGCGCTGGAACGGAGACTTTGAGCACAACTCTGACCTGCACCTCCCTGTCGAGAACAAGTTCATCGGTTAGTGTGTTTATGTCTGTGTGTTT
>NW_019942799.1:84625-93737 GCF_002910315.2 Salvelinus sp. IW2-2015 | reverse complement strand
GAGAGCGCTGGAACGGAGACTTTGAGCACAACTCTGACCTGCACCTCCCTGTCGAGAACAAGTTCATCGGTTAGTGTGTTTATGTCTGTGTGTTTCTGTGTTGTGAACCTTCCTAATGTGTTTATATTTCTTGTCTTCCTTCCAGCGACTGATTTCAGCCTGAAGCTGTCTGACTGTCCTGATACTGAGCTGCCAGTCAGAGTAACTGCCAACGACCGAGGATGTCTCTGGTACAAGAAGGACAACAACTTCAACATACCCAAAGGTGTGTGTGTGTGTTAGGACTGTGACGGTCATGGCATTTTGGATGACGGTAATTGGCCAGCCAAATGACGCGATCTCCGTAATAACCATTTGAATAGTAATAAAAAAAATTGAATGGGTGTCCCCATTCAAGTCAATGGTGGCATAACGGGTGGACTGGCAGCCATTGCGAGTGTACCCACAGGAGGGTTTACTCCGCCCAAAATCTGTCCACGAAAATAAGGCCACCAAGTGAGGAATTTTTTGTATGGAGGTCAATGAGAGAGTGTTGAATTTTGTGAAGAAACAATGTAATTGCTATATTCCTACGTGAGGCTTATTTGATCTGCTAGGTTTTCAGGAATGGTTAGGTTGTTACGACTGCACTGATATAAGTGGACGCGTTTGACCAACTTTGAAAAAAACGACTTTATATCAGAGTTGTTCAGGTGGGACCATTCTGCCCTCTCATTGGCTAGAATGGTCCCACCTGAATGCCTTCCATCTTTAAGGACATGCATTTCCATTGTTAGAGCGGTCACTCCACTATCTTGTCAATATAATTGAAAATCTTTGATTCAACTCAACTGACGTTACAAAAAAGACCTTTCATTACAAGAGCCACATCAGTTATCATTTGAATTAACATTCTACATTACCGTGGAAGTTATTACTTCACAATACCATGCAGCCATCCCTAGTGTACCTATGAGTTTACCAGTCAAATTGCCAGGGTAAGAGGTTCCAAGCATATAGATCCTCCTAAATGATTATTCTAATTGATAATTCTATGGTTCCAAGCCCGTTCTTTTCATGTGTGCTGCTGTTTCCTAGGCAACCGAAGACTCGTTTGCTACAGCACCTTGCTTGTTTCAACTAGGAGCAACAAAGTTTCATCATGTTGTTTAGAGTACATGTTACAGCAGAAACACACTCAATTGCACAAATTCCAGGCCGTCCTGTTCGTACCCCAAAAAACAAAAATGATGACGTTATTTTCTCTTCATAATGGTTTTCATCCAGACAGTAATTGTGCCAGCCCTAGTGTGTGTGTGTTTCAAAGTAACTACTCTATAACACACACACACAATCTGGCGTCAATGTCCACATATTCTCTTAAAGGAAAATTTCACCCAAAAACTCTTTTGGTATTTGTTTCATTAGTCCATTGTTGATATAGTCACAAAATGTCAGCAGTTTATAACTTCATCATACTGGCTTTTTATTTTTTTACCTTTATTTAATGTATAAAGGGCTTTATAAAACATTTGATTTGAGTTACTACAACAGTGAACAATTAACATGGTCAATAGCTATACTCTTTCATTGATCTGTCGTTTCTACTCTCTCCTTTGCTGATCTGTCGTTTCTTCTTTCTCTCCTTCAGCGTATATCCGCTTCCATCTCATCTCTCCGGTCATCCAACAGTCAGCCAAGAAGTAAGTCCAGGGTTTAGTTAGCCATTAGCCAACAATTGTTTCACAGGTAGAGATTGTGCTAAAATTGCTAGCCTCTCAAGAATGCAGCCATAGCTAGGAACTGTTTTACACAGTATTTTAATCCTGTTTCTCTCTGCTTATCTCCCTCTCTCCACTCTCTCATTCCCAACCCTCATTTCCCCCCCTCTCTCTCTCTCCCTCCCTCCCACCCCTCTCTCCACCCGCCCCTTCCTCTCTCTCTCTCTCTCACCCTGCCCCTCTGCTCTCTCTCCCCCTCCCCTCCCTAGCCTGGTGTTATTTGACCTGCTAGTGAACATACTGGGTCATAACCTAGCAGAGCCAGCCTACGAGGCTGGACGTGGCCCAGGCTGGCACCTACAGCTGTCAGCTTAAAGGTAAAGACAAAACAAAAAGGGGGAAACCCTGGTTATCAAGGTCAAGGGTTAACCACAAACTGCTGTGAGTTAGACCCAGACACAACTGCACCGGCGCACACACACCCACCACACTCATGATGATGATGGTGTTCCTCCTCTGTAGCTCCTGTTCCATCTGATCCTGGACCATGCTAGCTGACTTCTCTGCCTGTCAAGATGTCTTCAATATGTTCTCTGAGCAGCTCAAAAAGACCTACTTCAACATCCTCATACGACCTGAGAAACTGGGCAAGTACGTCACGCGCGTGTGTGTGTGGGTCTCTTTGTTGGTGTGTGTGTCCCACCTCACCATTGTCTTCTCTCTCTCACCAAACACACACTCTCAGGGACGTGCGGTTGTTGGTCCTGGAGCATGGTCGCTGGTCCACTGGTAGAGAAGTACCAGGCGCTGGCAGACGGTGGTCTGACTGTAGAAGAACTGATGGAGTTCAGCAGAACCTTCAAGACCCAGCTCTATGCAGAGGGACTGGTGCAGGGGAACTTCACTAGCCAGGTGACTGGACCATGAAAACACACACACACATTACACACCCTTTCCACCAAACCCTCTTGTATGATTTCTGATGTTTATTAAGTGATCTTTTTTCTCTACAGGAGTCAATCCAGTTCCTGCAGTACGTCACTGAGTAAGTTCACACACACACACACACACACACACACACACACACACACACACACACACACACACACACACACACACACACACACACACACACACACACACACACACACACACACCAACCACACACCACACAACTTTCTTTGCTATCTGTCTGTCAGTAAGCTGCAGTTCTCCAAGTTGCCAGCAGAGGTCCTGTGTTGTTCAGAGTGGTGGAGCTGCCTTTGAAACAGCACCTCTGTAAGGTCAAAGCACTGAACAAGGGAGACGCCAACTCAGAGGTCACAGTCTACTACCAGGTACACACACACACACTGGTACAATTAATCTGTTCATGACTGATTGACTCGCCTCTGACATTCATTCACTCTCTTCTCTTCCTCTCTCCCTCTCCCTCTCCAGTCTGGTCTGAAACACCTCAGAGAACACACACTGATGGAGCTGCTGGTGGTGAGTACACCAACAACCATTCATCCCCTAACCCCTCATCCCTTCTTCCTCTCATCCTCTGACCTCTGTGTTGTTGATATTGTTGTTATTGTTGTGGTTCCAGATGCACATGGAGGAGCCCTGCTTTGACTTCCTCAGGACAAAAGAGACTCTGGGGTCAGTGTCTGTCTTTCACTCGTCTGTCTCTCTGGTGACTAAATAGACCATGGAACCTCTGGAAAGAGTAGGAGTGTTAACCACAGTGTACCAACCTTCCTGAGTGTCCCAACCTTCCTCAGTGTCCCAAACCTTCTCCAGTGTCCCAACCTTCCTCAGTTTCCCGACCTTCCTCGGCATCCCAGTGCCCCAACCTCCAGCTTCTAATTGGCTCAGTCAACTTAAACCCCTCTCTCCAACTCTCTCCTCCAGGTATCATGTTTATCCAACCTGCAGAAACACATCTGGAGTCCTGGGCTTCTCTGTCACGGTGGAAACACAGGCCACCAAGTTCAAGTGAGATCCTCATACTGACTGTATGAACCAATGACATTGTGCACTGCAGTGATTTTGATGTCGCCTTCCTGAGGCTAGAAGTACTATCTCTTATGACCTGTAAACGCCTCTTATAGTAATGACAGTGGGCTCTCTCTCTCTCCATCTCTTCTCTCTCTCTCTCAGTACTGAGCTGGTAGAGTTGAAGATAGAGGAGTTCCTGTCTTCCTTTGGAGAGAAGTTGAGTGCTCTGACTGAGAGTGCCTTCAACACACAGGTGTGTGTGTGTCTGACTATATATCTGAGTGTACTGAAGTTTACTTGTTAAGCTGAAGGTGTGTGTGTACACAGGTGACTGCGCTGGTCAAGCTAAAGGAGTGTGAGGACACACACCTGGGAGAGGAGGTGGACAGGAACTGGGCCGAGGTCRTTACACAGCAGTATGTCTTCAACAGGCTTCACAGAGAGGTGAGACACACACACTGAACAATTCAGTTTTTCTGGTGTGTGCAGAATTTGACATTGCTTTCTGTAGTTGCTGCAGATGTTTCATGTGTGACTGTGTGTAGATTGAGGCCCTGAAGCAGATGACCAGAGCAGAGCTGGTATCCTGGTATCTGGAGCACCGCGGACACAACTGCAGAAAACTCAGTGTACATGTAAGTGTATAGTTGAGCAGTGTAATCAATGTTTAAGAGCTGTGTGTGTGCGCTCTAACATCGACCTCCCTCCCCAGGTGGTGGGTTTTGGGCCGGAGGAGGGCGACCCCCCAGGAGATGACAAGCAGAGTCGTCATGGCAACGGAGAGAGGGATGAGGAAGAGTGTGGCAGTTCGTCCTACGGTGAAGTGTCCAAACTGACCTTCCTCCCCGCCTCGCCCAAGATGGCCGCCGCTACATCCATCATGGACATTCCTTCATTTACCCAGAGCCTTACCCTCTTCCCATACCACAAGATCACCCAATAGACTACCAATATCTATTTTCTCAATATTTCTTTCAAACTCTCTCCATTGCCTGACCATAACATCATCTAATAAACTCAGTGGTAGTGTATCTCATTGTCTTTGGGGCTGACTATCATATCACAACTTCAATATCTCCTAAGACTTTAAAATTGCACCTCTATAAGTACTATGCATGTTTATAAGGCAATACAACACTTTCTATAAATACAGGATGGAGAATGTTTTATGGGATGTCCTATCTCTGCAGTGTATAGCTTATGTAGACTTGCTACAAGTGTTCATAACAGCTTATTGGCAGTCAGCAAGCAGCTCCCTGCAACATTCAGGTAAGGGTCAAACATGGACGAGTCCTAGCCTGTCATATTCAACATGTCTCTCATAGAGGTCGACCGATTTTGATTTTTCAATGCCAATACCGATTTATTAAAAATATATATATAATTATATATATATCACACACACATTTTTGTAATAATGACAATTGCAACAATACTGAATGAACAATGAACACTTTTATTTAAATTAAATACACACACGCACACAGCTCTGAAGTGACAATGATACTTAGGAGACAAATACTCAACTGTTTGAATAAAAATAGAGTCTAAGTTACCTGTGATGAATGTTGAAAACAAAAACTTTAATTTCTATATGCAGGAAATCCTATTTTAATAATGGGCATGGTTAAATGAAGTGACAAACCAAAAGTGCGATAAATCATAATTCCCATGACACCTAGCAAAATCTGAAAAGCGGTTCCTTCATTTATTCCATAGGATATTTTTTAGATTCACTTAAAATAAGGTCTGTGTTTCGTGTAGGCTTACACCGCCAATTTTATAACTGTGTAGATATCCATAGACAAGGTAACTCTGATCAATATTGGCTAAATATAAGCGAAGATAAAAAAATGTGTAGAGTGGATTTATGAAAATATGTTGACAAACGTTACCTTATCCTAGTGAGATTTACACGGGTATCAAAACGCCGAGGCGGTTTATGCCTGCACGAAACAGACCTTATTTGAAGTAGATCAAGACATTCTCTACGGAAGACATGAACGGTAAAATAACGAAGGAACCCCTTTCAAATTCAGCCGCAAAGTATTACAGGAATTATAACGCGTCGACTATTTCTCTCTAAACCATATACCTTTGGCTAATCTGGAAACTATCACCTCGAAAACAAAACGTTTATTCCGTTCCGTATTTTATCTAACGGGTGGCATCCATGAGTCTAAATATTCCTGTTACATTGCACAACCTTCAATGTTATGTCATAATTAGTTCGCAAAGAGCCAGACTGTTGATATACCCTGACTCTGCGTGCAATGAACGCAAGAGAAAATGACACAATTTCACCTGGTTAATATTGCCTGCTAACCTGGATGTTTTTTAGCTAAATATGCAGGTTTAAAAATATATACTTGTGTATTGATTTTAAGAAAGGCATTGATGTTTATGGTTAAGTACACATTGGAGCGATGACAGTCATTGATGATTGTGTTTTTATAAGATACGTTTAATGCTAGCTAGCAACTTACCTTAGCTTACTGCATTTGCGTAACAGGCAGGCGCCTCGTGGAGTGCAATGTAATCAGGTGTTAGCATTGGACTAATTAACTGCAAGGTGGCAAGATTGGATCCCCCGAGCTGACAAGGTTAAAAATCTGTCGTTCTGCCAAAAATCTGTCGTTCTGCCCCTAAACGAGGCAGAACGTTCCTATGCCGTCATTGAAATAAGAATGTGTTCTTAACTGACTTGCCTAGTTAAATAAAGATTAATAAAGGTGGAAAACAAAAAAAACGGCAAATCGGCGCCCAAAAATACCGATTTCCGATTGTTATGAAAACTCGACCTCTAGTCTCTCACTGCAGTCACCCTCTCCACACAGCACACGCGGAATCAAAGATGGGTACACAGTTCCACTGATTTTTATTCGGCAAACAAACTATTTGCGCATTTAGAGTTTTGGAATGCCACCGGTAAATCAGTTGATGCTAGTGACTCAGAGTCAGGTGTGAGTACGCTTTTTAAGCTTCCTCACTGAAACTCTTCCCACACTGAACACGCTGGTGTCTCTTAACACTCCCCGACTCACTGAAACTCTTCCCACACTGAGAGCAGTGATACGGCCTCTCTCCTGTGTGAATACACTGGTGTTTCTTTAAATGTCCTGACACACTGAACCTCTTCCCACACTGGGAACAGTGATATGGCCTCTCTCCTGTGTGAGTACGTTGGTGCACCGTTAAGTCTCCTGATCGATGGAAACTCTTCCCACACTGAGAGCAGTGATACGGCCTCTCTCCTGTGTGAATACGCTGGTGTGCCTTTAAATTTCCTGACACACTGAACCTCTTCCACACTGGAACAGTGATATGGCCTCTCTCCTGTGTGAGTTACGTTGGTGCACCGTTAAGTCTCCTGATCGATGGAAACTCTTCCTACACTGAGAGCAGTGGTGAGGTCTTGGCTTCCCTGTGTCTCTGTGTTTCTGGGTGGGGAGTGTGATGGGGGTGCGATCTGAAGTTGTTGAACACCGCTGAGAGCCACTGGGTGGTGCTAGTGTCTCTGATCTAATCCCTCCACTCCTAGGCAGCCTGACGTACTCTTCCCTGTGGCATCTCTTTATGTGCTTGTAGAGGTAGATCTGAGCCGTGAAGGAGAACGGACAACCAGAGCAGGAAAAGATCTGAGACTGGGACGACTCATTCACACCTGAAAGGAAAGGAGAGAGGGAGGAGAGAAACGGAAGGGGTGTTTAGAGAGGTCAAAGAGAAAAGCAAGTTTGATAGAGAAGCAAATACTGAAAGAAAAAGACTAATGATATCATTATATTCCACTTGACTTGAATAGAGAGATGGAAAGAGAGGGGGAAATGAACAGGTAGTTCTGGAGTAGTGGTAGTCACTACTATTCCTGGGGAAGACACATTTGTCAAACACACTCACTGGGTGAGCCACCGTAGCCTACCCAAATTGATTCATATTCATGCTATTTGAAATACTATTAACAAGGACCATGAAGCTATTTGATGCACAATGTTTGGACACTTGGGGGTATCATTATCTCAATAATAGCACAAAATATGTCAAATCAGATAATGCCAAATTTAAGTCTGAAGGAAGCAGTGGTGGAAAGTCCTTAAGTAAAAATACTTTAAAGTACTACTTAAGTAATTTTTTGGGGTATCTGTACTTAACTACTTATATTGTTGACAACTTTTACTTCACTACATTCCTAAAGAAAATAATGTACTTTTTACTCCTTACATTTCCCCTGACACCCAGAAGTACTAGTTCCATTCTGAATGCTTAGCAGGACAGGAAACTGGTCCAGTTCACACACTTATCAAGAGAACATCTCTGGTCATCCCTAATGCCTCCAATTTGGCAGACTCACTAAACACAAATGCTTAGTTTGTAAATGATGTCTGAGTGTTGAAGTGTGCCTCTAGCTATCCATAAACACATTTTTTTTTTAACTAGGAAATCCTGCAGTCTGGTTTGCTTAATATAAGGACTTTTAAATGATTTATACTTTAGCGATTACATTTACTGTTGATACTTAAGTATATTTAAAACCAAATACTTTGACTTTTACTCAAGTAGTATTTTACTGGGTGATATTCACTTTTACTTGAGTCATTTTCTACTAAGGTATCTTTTACTTTTACTCAGTATGACAATTGGGTACTTTTTCCACCACTGGAAGGAAGTATGTTTTGGGGTGATTGAAATGCATCAACGGTATTGGAAAGTTCAGGAAAACATTAGGGATGATCATCAAGCAATCTGTGTGTATGGTCCTCCGTGGAGAACCCATTTATTTCAACTAGTCATTCTGTGCAGATACATTCACATCACTGCCTTCTTACAAGGCCTGCACAGCCTGTGTGTACAATAGATGGAAACAGACGATACGTGTTCCTGACAATCTTAGCTTTCAGGCATGGGGTCATAGTTGCTAATAGCGGCAACCGTTAAAAAGCAAGAGACAAATTTGTAGGAAGAAAACTATTTGAACGTGGGCTAGAAACCGCTGTTACCTCTGTTTGCCCCAGCCGCTATAGCGGATATAGAAGATTACTCACGGTTCTATGAAGTAAGCTGTGCATTCAGCTGACTGAGGGAAACACATTCATTCAGATTATTGCACAATGACTGCCTGTTCTAGAGGGACGAGGAAAGGGAATAGGGAGAGAGGTAGAGAGAGAAAGCCCAAAGTACCTCTAGCTGAGCTCTTTTTGTCCCAGAGGAAGTCGAAGACGATGCCCAGGTCTCTGGCGTATTCCTCTCCGTACCACACCAACAGCTCCTCTCCAACAGCTATAGGCTTACAGCAGCGGTACAGAATCCCTCCTCTGCTGCTTTTGTAACAGCTACAAAATACCTTCCCTCTCTCTTATCACTCCTCTCTCTGTCAGGTATGTGAACTGTGCCCGTAGTGAAGAAGAGCAGAATCTGTTGGCCTTCCAGTACAG
>NW_019942799.1:72566-75426 GCF_002910315.2 Salvelinus sp. IW2-2015 | reverse complement strand
TGTGATCTGTCTGTCTGACTATCTGTCTGATTAAAGCACAACACCAAGTTCTGATTGGCTGAGTGAGATAACTGCTGAGATGCAATTGGTCCTCAGATCTACAAAAGCAAGCAGAGTGCCGAGTACATTGATGCCAAGAGAGACACTCACTCCAACTCACTCCTCTCACCACCCAGGAGTATCCACTCTCCAGGTCCAGCTCCGTGTCTGTGAGTTCTCCTTCATACGGTCCGTAGTGCGTCCCTTGGGGCACGGTGTGTCCGTGGTTGAAGACCCCCAGCCCAGCTCCAGGGATGGCTGATGTCCTGACCTCCAGGCCGGGCGGCACGGTGAGTCTGGCCCTGTCTGAGGCCCCCAGCGGGGCCGGGGTGTCTGGGATGATGTGGGGGGGACCGTGGAGCTCACACTCCTCGATGAAGAAAGACTTGCACTCCTCACAGACTGATAGAGAGATGAGAAACAGCAGATTCTCTACACAATATACAAACTAACCATTAGTTACAAGATTGTATCATGTTTATGCTAGCCAGTAGATAAAACAAGACATTAGGGCCAATTAAACCAAATATCACAAAAATACTGCATCTATAAAGACCTTAAAAACAGGTTCATGAAGGTTTCACAGAGATACACTGTATTTAGATGGACTCACAGAAGTAATCTTCGTCTCTCAGCTTCTCTTCCTCAGTATAGCAGACTCTGACTCTGCTGCGGAGGTTCACCTGCCTTAGCCACACCCTCTTCATCTGCTCTGACACACACACTGGGTCCTGTAAGGACGAGGAATGGTTCCACAGAGTAGCAACAGTGGTGTGGCTCACACCTGAGTAGAGTTGTTATTACTCAGAGACATGCATTACTAAATACTTGCAAGGATATGTTCATGGAATTAGTCAACATGAATAAAATATTCTCTCTCCTTCGCTCTCTCTCCCTCCTCACTCACCCTGTGAGAGCTACTGGGTGTGCTCTCTCCTTCACTCCCGCTCTCCTCCTCTCCCCCTCTCCCCCACTCTGATTCCATCCCTCCTTCGCTCTCTCTCTCCTTTTCTCCATCCCTCTCTTCGTTCAGCGGCTCCTGCTTCTCCTCTTCTCCCGCTCTTTCCTTCTCTTTCTTTGTCTTCCTCTCCGTCTCATCCCTACTCTCTCTCGCCTCTCCTTCTCTCTCTCCAGTCAGCTCATCCAGGTGAGGTTGTCTTGAAGGTTCTCTTCCCATTTTGTGACTGTCCCAGTCAGTCCACATCCAGGTGTAAATACRTGTCACCACTGGKCCTCTGCTCAGCTGKGGTCTGGCTGGGGTCGARGGGTCAGACCATGTGGTTWCCTGTGTAGCAGTGGRCSTGGCTGAGGCTGGGCTCACCTCTGAGCTAGTCGAGGTTTTAGGTGTGGCTGTGGTGTCAGAACGTTTGGTTCTGATTGGGGACGAGGTTAAGGTCTGTGTCTCAGTAGGGGTTAAGGTCGCTGTGTTGAGGGTTTTGGTTGAGATAGCAGGTGAGATATAGGACCCTGTAGTCAATGATGTTTTAGTTGTTCTGGACTGAGGGGGTTTAGAAGTGGAGGCTGTAGAAGGTCTTCTGGACTGAGGGGGTTTAGAAGTGGAGGCTGTAGAAGCGTCTTCTGGACTGAGGGGGTTTAGAAGTGGAGGCTGTAGAAGGTCTTCTGGACTGAGGGGGTTTAGAAGTGGAGGCTGTAGAAGGTGTTCTGAACTGAGGGGGTTTAGATGTGGAGGCTGTAGGTGTTCTGAACTTATTCTCCCTTCTCCTTTGAGTTTTACCCTGGTGTTGTCTCTCCAGGTGAGGGGTCCATTCTTCCTCTTCCTCCACTGTGTCACTAGGTCCTTGTGGGGGCGGTCTACGCTCTCTCTCCCTCCCCTCCCGGCCATGCATCATAAATACAGGGACCAGCGGCTGCAGACCTGGGGTGTATTCAGAGAGGTGGCACAATCCGAACTTTCCACATAGAAATATAATGAATAGAGGTCACGATTCCCTGATCTACCAAACAGACAATTATATCTGTTCTACACAACACATTTCTATCTGAGGCTAATGTCCTGAAACAGGCCCCTGAGGAACAACAGAGAGCATTATCCTTCATCATGGCCTCATAGAGATATATAGTACCTACAGCCAACATGGCCAAGTGGTTCCTCTTCATGTTTCTGTAGCGTTAATTCTCCCATTCCGCCAAACTGGTCCATTTGCTCTGGGAAAATACAGTCATCCTAAGAGTTAGCACAATACAGGTTGCACACCTAGTATCAAATAGTACCGGCCTAGTTTACTTTTAATAAGCACCAACACATCTGAGACTTAATAGATGTTAGAAAACAAATTGAAGTTGGTGCTACATGCTAAAGTTAGACCTACTGTTGTCCATGTTGAACCTCACGTCATCACTAGAACTCGTCTCTCCGCTGGTGTAGCACGTGTTCGCCTTTTGGTCCTCCGCCTGCTTTGCCAACTTAGCGACGTTGTCGCTATATTTAGCGAGTATTCAGACCCCTCTAGCGACACATTTTCAAAAAGAGACTAGCGACTTTTTCTGGTGTTATTGGAGACTCTGACGTGAAAGCACGTATCGTTCTTACTCTTCTCAACGAGCAGCGGGTGCTGCCGTCCCACCCAGTGTTGCAAACTACTTTTCAGGGTAAGTTGCTAGAGGCAGGTTGATTAGTTGCTAAATGACGATGTCATGTCATTGCGTGATAACGTAAAAGTGCGTCATTACGTAGAATACACAATAACGGTACTCGGTTCCTTATGGTTTACGTTCACTGCTCCTACGTCTTTGACTCATCCTACTACAGTTTATACTTTTATATAATCTTTGTTGTTTTGTCTTTGTCTTTAGTTTCTCT
>NW_019942799.1:64870-71265 GCF_002910315.2 Salvelinus sp. IW2-2015 | reverse complement strand
CTTTCTCTAATAGCTAGGGGGGTTACGGGAAAAAATGTGAACGCAAAGCCTTATTTTTATCTTGCTAACAATTTCCAACAGATTTTGCTTTTTAAGAGTTCACTCAATTTCGGGCTGATGCCAACTTCTGGGGAGATCAAAGTGGGAGCAAACGATATTTTGTCCGTCTCCCCATCGGATCTGAACGCCTCCGCTTGGCGTCACTACAATGAAAAAATACCTTTCGGTGGTATATTTCTAATCCACTCGGAATGTGACCCCTATTAGGTCGACTTTCCGCTTATTTGTCTTGTGATCAGTTACAATGACATTAACGCTCATAACTGTAACTTCTACGGGTACACACAAAAACAATGAGAAATGATGAATTGCTTGAAATCTTATAGAAGAAACATAATACCTTTCACATCATGCATGGTTTATCTAAAATTTCCCAAATTTCGTTTTAATGTGATAGGAGGACTTTAACACATTACTATGATAAATTCAACTGATAGATGCCGCAAGGTGACCAAACCAATCAGAATTGGGTTTAATACTGTTTTATGGAAAAGTTTGATCTTAACTTCTATGATTATGAGGAACAGACATATTTCTAACAATGTCAGACTAGTATTAGACATACTTGACTACTCAGACCTAATAACCGAGGATAGCTTCATATTATTTTTAGATTTTTATAAGGCATTTGACACAGTAGAGCATCAGTTTCTCTTCCACTCCCTTGAGAAACTTGGCTTTGGGGATTTTTTTCTGTAAGGCTATTAAAACTCTCTATGCAAATGGTAACAGCTCTATCAAATTGAAATATGGCACCTCACCTAGATTTGAGTTAAAGAGAGGAATTAGGCAAGGTTGTCCTATCTCCCCGTACCTGTTTTTATTAATCACCCAACTTCTTGCAAATTCTTTAAATAATAGTCCTGTACAAGGTATTTCCATAGCTGGTAAAGAAATTATTATAAGCCAGCTGGCTGATGATACTACACTTTTTCTGAAAGACGCTAACCAAATTCCCATATCGATCAATGTGATACAATCCTTTTCCAAAGCGTCTAGTCTATATCTTAACATTAATAAATTTGAACTCATAGCTGTCAAAGATTGTGTGACACCTTCATATTATGGTATTCCAGTAAAAGAAGAACTTACATATTTAGGCATGACCATTACAAAGGATCAGAAGGGTTACTAAATTTTAACCCTCTTATTAAAAATACCCAGAAGAAGCTACATCAATGGCTACAGAGGGACTTATCTTTAAAAGGTAGAGTCCTAATAACCAAGGCTGAAGGTATCTCTAGACTAACATATGGCGCTCTATCTTTATATCTTGACATTAAAATAAGCAAGGAGATAGACCAGATGCTTTTCAACTTTCTGTGGAGAAACCGTACCCATTACATTAGAAAAACTGTTGTAATGAACACTTATGAGAATGGTGGACTGAATTTTCTGGACTTTACTACTTTAAATAATACTTTTAAGATCAATTGGATAAAACAATTCCTAAGAAGACCCACTTCTATCTGGAATTTTATTCCTCATCATGTCTTCTCTACTTTTGGTGGCCTTAACTTCATGTTGTTTTGCAATTATAATATTGACAAAATTCCAGTGAAACTTTCTGCTTTTCATCGGCAGGTTTTCTTGTCATGGTCCTTAATTTATAAACACTAATTTTCTCCACACAGATATTATATATGGTATAATCGGGATATATTGTATAAAAATACTTCTTTGTTTTTAGAATATTGGTTCCGAAATAATATCCTATTGGTGAGCCAACTGGTAAATGCAGAGGGTCTTTTACTCGGTTATAAGGAATTCTTATCACTTTACAAGGTCCCTGTAACACCTAAAGATTTTGCAATTGTTTTAGACGCCATTCCCTCAGGTGTTGCTCTGTTATTCAGGAACGTGTCAAGACCTGACCCTCAGAGCCTACCTTCTATTGACCCTGTTGACTCATCAGTAGGAAAGATTTGTTTCTCTTTTGGTCCATTCAACAACAGAGCGATACGAACCTTGTTTCAGCAGGATGTTGTATCTATACCTTATGTCAGATAATATCTGTTGGAAAAAAGTTTGGATGTTGCCACACACATACCTACTTGTTAACAAAATTAAGGAAGTTTCCTTTAAAATTATTCATAAATATTATCCTGCCAACCACTATATGAAGAAGTTTAAGGAAAACATCAACTCAAATTGCTCATTTTGTAATGACCACCCAGAAACATTGTTGCATCTTTTTTTTACATTGTATTCATGTAAGAAAACTGTGGCAAGACATCAGTAGATTTATAATTTAACACATTTATGAAGATTTTACACTATTGTGGAGAGATGTACTGCTTGGGTTCTTTACATACGATAGAAATAAGCTGAAACATTTTTATGTAATTAATTTCATTATTCATTTGGCCAAATTTCATATACACAAATGTAAATTTACAAACAAAAAAACACATTTTCTTACCCTACAAAAAGAAATTGAACTGTATTTTAAGACTATTAAATACTCTACTAACAAAAAAGCTGTTAGAATTGTAAGTCTATGTATGTCCCTTATTAAGGTCCTTGTGTAATTGTAATGTGATATTGTACCCTGTCACGCCCTGACCATAGTTTGCGTTGTATGTTTCTATGTTTTGTTTGGTCAGGGTGTGATATGAGTGGGCATTCTATGTTGTATGTCTAGTTTGTCTGTTTCTATGTGTTTGGCCTGATATGGTTTTCAATCAGAGGCAGGTGTTAGTCGTTGTCTCTGATTGGGAGCCATATTTAGGTAGCCTGTTTTGTATTGTGGGTTGTGGATGATTGTTCCTGTTCCTGTGTTTACGTTACGGGACTGTTTCGTCTTCGGTCATTTTGTCTGTTTATTATTTTTGTTCGTTGTTAAAGTATTCTATTAAAATAATAATCATCACGCTGCATTTTGGTCCTCTCTTTCACCCGACGAAGAACGTTACATACCCCCTAGCTCGATTGTCCATTGTATATAATCTATATATACTTGTGTTCCCTCATGTACTTTCTGTATTGATTTGTTGTTAATAAATAAAATTAAAATAAACAAAATAACTTTACTCAAATTGACTGGCCATCTCGGCAAAAAATATGATTTGACATTTGTTCAGGTACAGACTCCTCCCACTCTTTTCTGTACATTTTTGATTGAGGCATGTTGATTGATGTTGTAAGTTCTGTTCAAGATCAAACATTCGTGACCAACTATATTCATTGGGTTTGACTTGTCGAACCCATACTTATGCTGGCTGCAGGTCAGCAAACAATTGATTTGCAATTTTGCATGAATTGCTTGTGTGCACGAGCTGAGCGCCTGCTGCTGACGTCACTCACAAAGCACGTTCTGCAGCCGGGCACGTGGTGTTGTGACTGAGTGTGTGGACAGAGAAAATCGTTATTGTGTCATTTAGAGGGGAAATGCGTGCATATTTTAGCGTTTGAGGTCACTTTTCAAAAGTTGCTAAAGTTCAAATAAAACACTTTAAGTAGTTAAATTGTTGCTAGGTGCTGTTTGCAAAAAAAAAGTTGCCAGGGTGAGTCTGAAAAGTTTGCTAAACCTATAGCAACAAAATTGCTAAGTTGGTTCCCGTCCCAAGCACTCACAAGTGGCCCAGTCCTCGCGCATGTGATAACACCAAGTTTACAATGGAGAACTTGAGACGAAGTAGAGACTTCTGGACAGGTCGGATAAGGTTTAACTTAAAAGCAATTTATTCAGAGGTAAAGATATTGAAATAGCGTGCACGGACCCTTTCATCCAAGCTAAATGGATCTCCCGAAAGAGCCCAGATAACAGAGTGGCATATACTTTTATACAGTACAGGAAAGTAGGTTGAGTCTGGAGTTCTGGTTCCTCTGGTTGGTTCTGATGAGTTGGGCGAGGTCTCCTTCAGGCTAGTATCACTGTCCCATTGGCTCTGAGTAGAGTTCTTTGTCTTCAGAAATGTTCAGCTAAAACAGGAGATTAGGTGTGTGCGTAGATGTTCCTATTTTGACATTTCTGTGTGTCTCTGTAAAATGTTCAGACTGAAGAGGAGTTTTTGTGTGTGCGTAGATGTTCCTGTCTTATCTGTGTTTATGAAAGGTTTACGTCAGCCCTCTGTCCTTGGGTATGTGTGTGTCTCAGTTTCTGTGATATGCAGTACCAGGCACCCTTTTCTTATCATTCTTTATGAAAAGGCCTGTGTCAGCCATCTGTCTCTGGGTGTGTGTGGGTCTCAGTATCTGCTTATTAGTTTGTGAGAAACCCTGTTTGGAAAGAAGTTAGTTATAACAATGTAATAGCAAATATGCTTGTGTTATAATATATGATATTTATTACCGCCCAGCTGCAGTCAAGACAGGAGATGTTCACCCCTCCACGTCCAGACTGCAAATGAATCGCTCATGTGGGAAGCCGCCGCTGGCTGATCCCGCCCTGGCTTACATAAAATAAAATAAATTAACTTGAATTAGGGCCAGACTAGTTACCATAATTTCTCACATTGCCATTGACAGTTTTTTCTATTGTCTCTTTTTGGTCCATTTAGATTGTTAATGTAGATTGTATACAAACAAATGTTATTGTTAAAAATGTTCATATTTTACTGTGACTTGTACAGTCTTGGCCAAAAGTTTTGAGAATGACACAAATATTAATTTTCACAATGTTTGCTGCTTCACTGTCTTTAGATATTCTTGTCAGTTACTATGGAATACTGAAGTATAATTACTATGGAATACTGAAATATAATTACAAGCATTTCATAAGTGTCAAAGGCTTTTATTGACAATTACATGAAGTTGATGCAAAGAGTCAATATTTGCAGTGTTGACCCCTCTTTTTCAAGACCTCTGCAATCCGCCCTGGCATGCTGTCAA
Source organism: Salvelinus sp. IW2-2015 (assembly GCF_002910315.2). Taxonomy (NCBI): domain Eukaryota; kingdom Metazoa; phylum Chordata; class Actinopteri; order Salmoniformes; family Salmonidae; genus Salvelinus; species Salvelinus sp. IW2-2015. Next base: position 66,372 of record NW_019942799.1, on the reverse strand, counting down.
ATAACTTCTGGGCCACATCCTGACTGATGGCAGCCCATTCTTGCATAATCAATGCTTGGAGTTTGTCAGAATTTGTTGGTTTTTGTTTGTCCATCCGCCTCTTGAGGATTGACCACAAATTCTCAATGGGATTAAAGTCTGGGGATTTTCCTGGCCATGGACACAGAATATCAATGTTTTGTTCCCCGAGCCACTTAGTTTTCACTTTTGCCTTATGGAAAGGTGCTCCATCATGCTGGAAAAGGCATTGTTCGTCACCAAACTGTTCCTGGATGGTTAAGAGAAGTTGCTCTCGGAGGATGTGTTGGTACCATTCTTTATTCATGTCTGTGTTCTTAGGCAAAATTCTGAGTGAGCCCACTCCCTTGGCTGAGAAGCAACCCCACACATGAATGGTCTCAGGATGCTTTACTGTTGGCATGACACAGGACTGATGGTAGCGCTCACCTTGTCTTCTCCTCTACTGCATTTCAGCCTGCCACAATAAGGATCCAGCGACAGTCATGTCCAGTGATTCTCTCGTTACAACAGGTGTGATATGTGACAAGGACAAGGCTGGAGATCCACAACTCTGTCATGCTGATTGAGTCGCAATAACAGGACTGGACTTCACAAGGAGGGTGGTGCTTGGAATCATTGTCTCTTTCCTCTTCCTGTCACCATCGTACCTGGGAAGGACAACACGTGGCCGTCATGATCCTGGCTTTTGCACACAAGGCTTTCACGGCAAAGGATCTTGCTGCAGAGATTGCCACTAAGCAACCATTTACGGATCACAAGAACTCAAGGAGACGGTTCTTTTTGAAGAGCTTCAGGGCGCCGCAGAGACAGTCAAGCAAGCCAGGCCAGACAGTCTCCTAACGGTGATTCAGCTCGGTCGGGGCACCACAGTCAGCGCTTGTTCAGCAATGGCAGCAGGCAAGTGTGGAGTGCATCTGCACGCACAGTGAGGCAAGACTTTTGGAGGATGGCCTGGTGTAAAGGGCAGCTAAGAAGCCATTTCTCTCAGGAAACATCAGAGCAGCAGACTGATATTCTGCAAAAGGTACAGGGCTTGGAGCTGCTGAGGACTGGGGTAAAGTCTTTCTCTGTGGTCCTTCGATTGTTTGGGGCATCCGGAAAAAGCTTGTCCGGAGAAGACAAGTGAGCGTACCATCGTCCTGTGTCATGCAACAGTAAAGCATCCTGAGAATATCATGGTGGTGGTGTTTTGTCAGCCAAGGGAGTGGGATATCCTCAGAATAGTTATGCCTAAGAAACGACAGAAATATAAAGAATGGTACACACATCTCCGAGGAGCATTTCTTAACTCAGGAACAGTTTGTGACGTCAGATGCCTTTTCCAGCTGATGGAGCAACCTTTTTCCATAGCTATAAGTAAAATAAGGCTCGGGGAACAAAACGTTATATTCTGTGTCAATGCCAGGAAACCCCGGCTTAATCCATTGAATTGTGGTCAATCTCCAAGAGCGGATGGCAAACAAAACCAACAAATTCTGCAA
>NW_019942799.1:53374-64845 GCF_002910315.2 Salvelinus sp. IW2-2015 | reverse complement strand
GAAATGTTTTTGGGGATTCAGTTCATTTGCATGGCAAAGAGGGACTTTGCAATTAATTGCAATTCATCTGATCACTCTTCATAACATTCTGGAGTATATGCAAATTGCCATCATACAAACTGAGGTAGCAGACTTTGTGAAAATGTATATTTGTGTCATTCTCAAAACTTTTGGCAACGACTGTAGGCTCCTAAGTGGAGCATAAGGTTAAAAACCAAACCAAATCAAGAAAACTAAACTAAATAACAAAAATAACAAAAAATTATTCAATAAAAAATAATAAGTAACTCTGCCAGAGGGTCACTTTTGCCAGTCCCAAGCCCGGATAAAGGAGGAGGGTTGGAATTGTGACATTAAAGAAAACAAGAATTGTGAACGCTGCGTGTAACACATCCGGTGTCAGGATAAATAAAAAGCAAGGTCTGCTAACTTTCTTTAATTATGTTTAATTACCGCAAACAATGAATGGCAAATGCAATTTTCGTATATACGGGTTCGCTGTATCACCGCGCAGGGTAAACAGGGAACTGGCAGGAAGTACGTAAACAGCTGTTCTTATACCGTGATGACGTAGTTCCAACGCGTCTGTTGGCCTATCACAGTAGAGGCTGGGCGCGGTTTAGACTTTGCCCCGCCTTTGCTGGCCCTCGGAGCTTTCCTTTGTCCACATCTGGTTGCTGGGTAGATTAGCTCCGTCTTGTGTCTCCCCTTGATTCTTCACTCAAACAATTCCTAATATGGACTGAACAGTCTCCCAACATCCCTGGTTGGCCTAGAGTGATGCACACCTCCCCTCTCCAGACTGTCCACAGCTTTTATGGCCTGTGTTGGTCAGTCCTTACACCTACACACACACCCCCCTCTGTATTGTTTGTGTGTGTGTGTGTGTAACAAAACAATATTCATCTTCAAACAATATGCTAACAGGCTATAGTGCATAAACATAAATCCTAACAGAATCGACAGAAGAAAGTTCATTTGTAGTTCTAAACATATTTAGGGTGTTWTTTACTGTCTCTCCCACGACGTTATTCCTCTCTCCTACAGCGTCCATCACAATTACATGCACATGGCCAATTATGCAAATTGGGTGACGACATAATTTTGCGACTTTAGCGACTTTTAGGACAGCTAATAGCTACTTTCCTTACTGAGGATTTGGCAAAACTGTCTCCGCTGCCTAATAAAGTCAAAACAAATGCAAGTTGAAGCTGCTATTTTACCCGTTGCACTGAATGTCTAAAATCACGTAAAACAAAAAGCATACATAGGCCTACTACTGTTGGTCTATCTACCCAGCCCAGGCAAGCATTTGGGATTTTTTTCTCCCCAACGTTCTGAGGGATATAACCCACATTTCTGTGGATAAGGCCTAGGACTAGAAAACTCGTGCACGCAGTTAGACATTTCGAATTGAAAGTTATCGTTGACTGTCTTTCTAACACTGTAATAACATACCTTACTAGCCTAATATGTTTGGGTCGTGGGTGCCAAGGGATGGTACACCCTGGACTTGAACAGCCTCTATGACCAGGTCCACCTCTACAAGGCAGCAGTGCCCACCTTTGCCCGGACTCTAAAGGACATCGCTCTCAAACGCAGCCCCAACACTTCACACAGGAGCAACAGATCAAGAGACACCCCACCCAGACCAGCGAGACACCCTCCAAGACCTGCAGGACCCCCCCCTGGACCTACACATAGAGGACCCACGCCAAGAGGACTTACATCCAGACCACAGCACCCCCAGACACATTCACACCCCCACCCCAACCAATCAACACCCCCCCACATCAACCATGCCCACACCCCATTTAGGCCCCCTCAGATCAGACCTATGCCACTCCTGCCCACCCCATGCACCCCACCCCCGCAAAGAGGGCACCAACATGGAAGTCACACATACGCCCAGGTAGTGAGTGGGCAAACAGGCCCAACCCCCACTCTTACACTCGCCCAAGCCAACGGCATGTACCAGATGCTCAGCAGGCTCTGCTCACACTTACTGGCCTGAGGCCAAACCACGACCAACAACATTGGACACTTTATGGAACAAAAAGCCTTCACTATATCATCCTGGATGAAGGCCTGAGGTCATCGGCCATTTGTAATGTCTTTATTGTTTTGAAACTTCTGTATGTGTAATGTTTACTGTTCATTTTATTTTATTTTTTTCACTTTTGTATGTTATCTACCTCACTTGCTTTGGCAATGTTAACACATGTTTCCCATGCCAATAAAGCCCCTTGAATTGAATTGAATTGAATTGAATTGGTAGTCCAACAGACGTTTTCTTAATATTTACTTTTCTTGGCAAAATAATTGAGCCCTGCAGGTCAGTGATTATGATTTAACGTTTTCACAACGGGCTTTAACCCCCATCCTCTGGTGTAGGATAGATGTGGTTGTCCCTGGAAGCTGATCTGAGGCCAGTTTGAAGTTAGAATGAGCGGTTTAAAGTTAAAATGAGAGGTTTGGTAATCTGATCCTACATCAGCAGAATCCACCCAGGGTGCCGTTAGATACCCATACAAGTAACATATCGCATATCGCAGGCTGTTGCGTTTTCTCGGAGGGAGTAGCACTACGCGTAACAGTATCCATTCTCCCCAATCCCCCAGTCTCAGCGGTGTGATGGATAAAGCCTCGCCGACCACAGACAATCTCTGCCCGTATCAATGCCTCTGTGTCCCTACCGACACCATCTGGGAGATGCCATGAGATGTCAGCTGAGTTATTTCTCGACGTCTCAGTACAGATGAGAGTGTGGAAACAAGGGACAACGGAAAAGAAGGATAACATGAGAGTTCGGTTATAGCGCGAACTGACTACAAGCTGCTGGAGCGAACAGGGCAAAGGACTTGTGCAGTCGAAGTAAAGCATCGGGCAACGGTGTAATACAGTAGGCTAGTTAGTGCACCATTGACCATCACACCGAAAAGTGTTTTAGTGAATATCCCAATCACAGGTTTGTGAAATACCAGGATACGGGCTTATCTGACAGGTACGTTTTTTTTTAAATACAATAATTGGTCCTGTGTTTCCCGCGGTGTGTGATTACATTAACTATCACTATTACCAGTTGCTATTAACGCCTTTCCTATAATGTCACTGTAGCCGATGTTATGTTTATACCCTGGCATCGCTGACCCAACTGTCTCAGTTATGTCCTTAGATGAGTGCCAGTAGTGCTATCAGTTTAACGGTAGTGTAGATCTATTTCCAGGAAACTATCACATCTACATAATGGCATTGTGTGTGGGGTACAATTCATGTTATAGGAAGGGAAGAACGCACAGAAACACTGTTTTGAATGCGTCCTTAATTCAAAGGCAAAGTTGCAAGACTGTTGAAGACCAGTAAGTTAGTGTTCCAGCATGTTTGTGCTCATGTCTCAACCATTCTGACAATGTGCTGTGCTGATGATGTCATGTCTCTCTTCCCAGGGGACTGTTAGGTGCCTTCCTTCCACTCCAGACCTACAGGATGCATTCTCCTGGTGCTGATTTACACAGGTGAGATCTCTCTCTCTGTGTGTGTGTGTGTGTGTGTGGCTGAGGGAACTGAGCCAGCCAACGGAGACATCATTAGCGCCATAAATGTTTCCACACTGAGAGACACGACACCTCAGCAGAAGCAGTGTTTGAGTACCACTGGTAACCAGCAGTCCAGCTCTCCAGGGTAGAAGACTGTAGAATGACACGGGAATGATCTGATTTGGAAGATTGTTGTTTTACTTTCTAATATAAAAATAGTGTGTTGGGAAGTAGGACAGAGAGACCTTTGAATCAATAGCAGATTTTTTCTATTTCCTCGGTAACTCCTCGCAGACTGGAAGTCCGTGTCAATATGGCAGAGTGTGTGAAAGTTGCTCCGAGGTTAGTCTCACGTTGCCATAACCTCCAATCACGTCATTGTCACGCCTCCTTGGAGGTCTGGAGAAGTTTGTATTGCTAAAATGGTTTGAATGGTCCGCTGGGAGCTACCAGTGGCAAATTCTTGATTGGAATGGTACGTGTAATGTTACTCACTGTTTCCACTTTTGTAGAAAGTTGTTCCGTATGCTAGCTGGTTTGCAATATTTCAGAAAAGTGGAAGTGGAAAAATATAATTCTGTTTTGCCAGAAGTGTGCTTTTATACACAAAATAGAAGTTGATGAGGCATTACAACTCCTATGCTTTGAACAGAAGTTTTTGCGTGTCTACCCTGACTAGGTAAAAGTTAACGTGTTCAAGGTGTGGCCCGCCAGTCTGCGATTGATTGAAATGAAAGTGGAGAAATCAATGGTGATACTAGTTTCTCCTCTGATATCAATTAATTGAGGATCAGGTTCTCAAAGATCGCTGGATCATCCACGGGTCAAATGAAATGCTGGATGAGGAAAATTGCCATGGTGACAAACCGATAAATCTTCATGACTGAAACTTTTGTTGGATTCAGAAAATGGAGATGCCCTACATCAACGTATTGGTTCCACGGCGTCTCATTGGAATGACTGTCAATGAGGTCCACACGGTCGTGGTTCAATGGTGAGTAATTTGTGTTTAACTAAAATGTGTTTTGAGCATCTTTTTGGCTTAAGTTGACTTTAAAACTGTCAGAGATATAGGGAGCAGAGAAGGGGTTACAACTATGTGGGGAGAGAGAGAGGTGGTTGCCAGCTAGAAGGGGTGAGGGGCATTGCATGTGTTGTTTATTGCCATTGTGTACATTAACATTTTTGTCCTTTAGGCAGACGTTACAGCAATTTACAACGCATAAGGTTAAGTGTCTTGCTAAAGCGCACATAGGCAGACTTTTTCATCTTGTCGCTCGGGAATTCAAAACGCAAACCTTCCGTTTACTGTCGCAACGCTGTAACTGCTAGGCTATCACTTGCCGCACAGCACAAGTTCATTGCCCTTATATGATTTGCATATCACTGGTCTTATTTGACTTGTAAAACGGAGGTGTCTGATGCGTGAAATCTGCTAATCTTTGATCAGTTTGTGATACTGTGCATGTTAGTACTTAATTATTTTAAAAAATGATGTTGGACCTACCCTCTCAAATGAGTGAAGACCTCCTTTAATGAACACAAGGCGACACTCTACCTTCAACATGAACAATGTTGTCTTTGAACAGATTGTTAATGCAGAATTAGCTTATTTCTTGTTTTTATCCGCATTTCCTCTAAGGGGTAAGGAGGCTGCTTTGTCGGTAGTGGTTGGGAATTTTGTTGTGAGCTGCGGTCACTCCTTACCAGTTCCAGTTCCTGTATTGGCTATCAAACAAACTACAGCTTCCAAGGCTACAAGGAAGAGCATGATGAAGCACCTGAGCATGCAAAGTGTGAGTGATGAAGTCCTGACAGGGAAATGTCAGACTAGCGGTAAGAAGTTGTCTTCTGACTCTGAAGAGAACGGTTTCATGTGTGCTCACAAAGATGGAGTCAAAGGGCCTGCGACCCCCAAGGACTGTCAATATCTGTAAGAGAATTGAATTACTGTTCTTTGCTGTAACACGGTTTTACCAGCATTTCCCTTGGGGAGAAATCTGGTGCAGCCAGCAGGAGCAGAGGACAGACTGGAAAACAGGCCTTTTCGACATGTACACACAGAGACACGTGTCTGAGCACATAAAGCTGCAGCATCATTTCAGCGCATGAAAGATGAGTAATTCTATTTCAGATTTGTGATGGCTACTTCAGCACTGGAATGTGGGTAAGACTTTAATCCTTCAGAGTCTAATGACACACCTTGTGCGCCAATCTAAGTAAGATTAAAAATCCCCATCAAATCTGTCAGTTTAAACGTAGAGATAAACAGTTGAAGTCGGAAGTTTAACATACACTTAGGTGGAGTCATTAAAACTCTTTTTCAACCACTCCACAATTTCTTGTTAGCAAACTATAGTTTTGCAAGTCGGTTAGGACATCTACTTTGTGGCATGACAAGTCTTTATCCACATTGGTTTTAAGACAATTATTCACTTATAATTCACTGTATCACATTCCAGCGGGTCAGAAGTTCACATCATTAAGTTGAACTGTGTCTTCAACTGCTTTGAAAACTTCCAGAATTATGTCATAGCTTTAGAAGCTACTGATAGGCTAATTGACATCTTTGAGTCAATTGAGTTTTACCTGTGGATGTATTTTTCAAGGCCTACCTTCAAACTCCAGTGCTCCTTTGCTTGACATCATGGGAAAATCAAAACGATATCAGCCAAGACCTCAAAAAAATTGTAGACCTCCACAAGTTTCATCTTTGGGAGCATTTCCAAACGCCTGAAGGTACCAATCATCTGTACAAAAATAGTACGCAAGTATAAACCATGGACCACGCAGCCGTTATACCGATCAGGAGAGGAGCACTCGTTCTGTCTCCTAGAGATGAACGTACTTTGGTGCGAAAAGTGGCAAATCAATCGCCAGAAAACGCAAACGGACTCGTGAAGATGCTGGAGGAACAGCTACAAAAGTATCTATATCGCACAGTAAAAACAAGTACTATATCGACATAACCTTCCACCTTTACTTAACACCCTCCCGGATCCGGGAGCATTCCTCATCAGTAAAAGCTGACTAGCATAGCCTAGCATAGCGCCAGAAGTAACTAATAGCATATAAATATCATGAAATCACAAGTTCCAATACGCAATGAAGATATAACATCTTGTGAATCCAGCCATCATTTCCGATTTTAAAAATGTTTTTACAGCGAAACACAATATGTATTTCTATTACTACCTCAATAGCCAAAGACTCAACCGCATATTTTCACATGTTTCTACGCATAGGTAGCTATCACAAACCGACCAAATACAGATAGAATTATCATTACCAGAAAAACTTCATCAGTGACAGTTTGATAACATGTTTAATACATAAATGTATGTTTTTGTTCGAATGTGCATATTTGAGGTATATCATAGTTTTACATTGGCAGCTACATATAAAAAATATCACAAAGGCAGCCAGAATAATTACAGAGAGCAACGTGAATACCTAATACTCATCATAAAACATTTATAAAATCACATGTGTACTGTCAGCCAAATGAAAGATAAACTCTTGTGAATCCCAGCCAATATTTCCGATTTTTTTAAGTGTTGTTTACAGTGAAAACACAATATAGGGCATTATATTAGCCTTACCACAATCGCCCAACAGCACAACGCATTATTCACCGCATAGATAGCATTCGCAAAAACCAGCAAAAGATATAAATTTTATCACTAACCTTGACCACTTCATCAGATGACAGTCTTATAACATCAGGTTAGTACAAACACTTATGTTTTGTTCGAAAATGTGCATATTTAGAGCTGCAAACCGTGGTTATACATTGTGAATATGTAGGCATGATTCACCAGAATGTCCGGAAGCTTATTTGGACCTCACCTAATCTGAAAAGAACTCATCATAACTTTACATAAAATACTTGTTGAATGCAAATAAGTATACACTGGTTCTTAATGCAACCGCCGTGTTGATTTAAAAATAACTTTCCCATAACAAACAGCTGCGTAATTGCAAGACAGGCCGACAAAACGCCAGAGACTAGGAATAACATTTTCCACAGAATACGAAATAACATATAAATTGTTCTTACTCTTTGCTGAGCTTCATCGAATCTTGTTACAAGAGTCCTTTGTCACGAATAAATCGTTGTTTGGGTTTTAAGAATGGCTTTTCTCCTGTCGAATTCGTGCCAACAATGCTAGCCATGTTGATGACGTTCCCCGTTTCTCTCGACGGCAAAGAACAGAAAATCAAGTCTAAATAAACGTTGAATAAACTGATATGAACTCGGTTTGAAAAACCTGCTTTACGATGTTATTATTCACATGCATCAAATAAATCAGAGGCCGGAGAATTAAGCCGTGTATCACGAACGCTTATCATAAGACAATACGGAGGTGCTTCCGCGCCTAGGTAGAGAGGAAATTCTGGAACATGTATTCCAAGAGCTCTTGTTCGACTCAGATCAAGCTAACACCCCATTCCACCTTCCCACTGCCTGTTGACATTAGTGGCAAGGCGTATGAAGTGCATGCATATCCATAATATAGCAATTGAATAGCAGGCCACTGGAACAGAGCATCGTTTGTCAGATTTTTCACTTCCTATAATGACCCCAAGCATTTTTTTATTATTTTATTTTATTCACTTTATCTTCTCTACGATATCTGGGATGCTAACGTCCCACTTGCCAAAAGCCCAGTAAAAAGGCAGAGCGCCAAATTCAAATAAATACTATAAAAATTCTAACTTTCTGAAATCACACATGAAAGATACCAATTAAAGCTCACTTGTTGTGAATCAACCACATGTCAGAACTCAACATAGGCTTTAACGAACGAAAGCACACCAACGATTGTTAGGTCGAGGCCAAGTCACGAGAACACAGCCATTTTTCCAGCCAAATAGAGGACACAAAAAGCAGAATAGACCATAAAATTAAATCACTAACCTTTGATTATCTTCATCAGAAATGAACCATAGGACTTCATGTTACACAATACATATTTTGTTCGGCTAAAAGTTCATATTTATATCCAAAATCTGAGTTTAGGCGGGACGCTACTGTCTCACTTGGCCAAAAGCCAGAGAAAATGCAGAGCGCCAAATTCAAATAAATTCAAATAAAATCTATACTTTCATTAATCACACATGAAAGCTACCAAATTAAAGGCTACACTGGTTGTTGAATCAGCCAACATGTCAGAATTCAAATAGGCTTTTTGGCGAAAGCAAACGATGCTATTATCTGAGGATGCACATAGTAAACAAAGGAGGAGCAGATTTCAACACTGCAGGCGCGAACAAAACACAGAAACAAAAATATATTCATTTCCTTACCTTTTGACGAGCTTCTGTTGTTGGCACTCCATATGTCCATAGAACATCACAAATGGTCCCTTTTGTTCGATTAATTCCATCGATATATCTCCAAAAAGTCGATTTATTTGGGCGCGTTTTCATCAGAAAAAACTGGTCAACTTGTGAACGTGACTACAAAATATCTCAAAAGTTACCTGTTAAACTTTGCCAAAACATTTCCCAAACTACTTGTGTAATACAACTTTAGGTATTTTTTTAATGTAAATAATCGATAAAATTGAAGACGGGATGATCTTGTGTTCAATAACAGATTAAAACAAACTGGTAGCTAGCTTTCTGGTCACCGCGCCTTACTAAAGTACACTTCCAGTGTCTCAAGATGGCCCGTACTTTCTTCATTACACAAGGATAAAAACCTCAACCAATAACTAGAGACTGTTGACATCCAGTGGAAGCGGTAGGAACTGCCAAGAAGGTCAATTAGAAATCTGTTATTCCCATGAAAACCATTGAAAAGAGAGTGCCTCAAGAAAAAAAATCTGAATGGTTTGTCCTCTGGGTTTCGCCTGCTAAATAAGTTATGTTTTATACTCAGACATGATTCAAACAGTTTTTAGAAACTTCGGTGTTTTTAATCCAAATCTACTAATAATATGCAATATCTCATCTTCTGGGATGATACTGGCAATTTATTTGGGTATGCTTTTCATCCAAACGTGAAAATGCTGCCCTATCTAGAGAAATTATTTAACCAGGTAGGTCATAAGTTGAAGAACAAGTTCTCATTTACAAGCCATACTTCCACAGTTGTGGCGAAAATGGCTTAAGGACAACAAAGTCAAGGGTATTGGCGTGGCAATACAAAAAGCTCTGACCTAAATCCCATAGAAAATGGTGAGGGCGAAAACTGAAAGCGTGTGCTGAGCAGGAGGCTACCAACCTGACTCAGTTACACCAGCTCTGTAGGAGGAATGGGCCAAATTCACCCAACTTATTGGTGGGAAGCTTGTGGAAGGGTACCGAAACGTTGACCCAAGTTAACATTTTAAGGCGCAATGCTACTAAATTACTAATTGAGTGTATGTAAACTTCTGACCAACTGGGAATGGTGATGAACAGAAATAAAGCTGAATAACATTCTCTCTACTATTATTCTGGCCATTTCACATTCTTTAATAAAATGGGTGATCCCTAACTGACTAAGACAGGAAATTTTACAAGGATTAAATGTCAGTGATTGTGAAAACTGAGTTTAAAATGGTATTTGGCTAAAGTGTATGTAATCCTCCGACTTCAACTATATGCGGTAGAAGGTGACAGAGCTTCGGTGTTTGTCAGACCATGAGACATCCCAAAAATTGGTCTTCACATGAAAGATGAACCAGACCATGTGGAGGTCTACAATTCTTTTTCTGATGTCTTTGGCTGATTTATTTTGATTTTCCCATGATGTCAACCAAAGAAGGCACACGAGTAGATTCCTAACGACTGCAAAACTATATTTTGTTAACAGACATTTGTGGAGTGGTTTTATGACTCCAACCTAGTGTATGTAAACTTCCGACTTCAACTGTAATACTACCTCAACTAACAGTGCCCCCGCACCCTGACTCTGTATCGGTACCCCCTGTATATACTAGTCTCGCTATTGTTATTTTACTGCTGCTCTTTAGTTACTTTTATCTCTTATTCTTAAATCCGTATTTTTGAACTGCATTGTTGGTTAGGGGCTTGTAAGTAGCATTTCATTTTATTTTTGATTACCTATTGTTCACCTAATACCTTTTTCACACTCATTGTTAGGACGGGGGGAGGAGAAAAGAGGAGAAAGAGACTTGCAATATCGTGTAGATCCTCAATTATCTTCTTTTAAATATAATGATATTAATATTCGCAGTGGTGTGTGTGTGTGGCTTCTTCTAACTTTTCACAGGAATAAATCTCGGTGAGCCTGCAATTTTAAAGCCCTGGACGTTCAATTATTCAAAAATCATTCCTGCAACAATATTTTTCCATCAGGGGACAATTTAGCCAGGTAGTCAAGGCGAGACTCTCCTCTCCTCTCTGCTCTCTCCCTCTCTTCTCCCCTCTTCTGAAAGCACTCTTCTCTCGTGTAAATAGAGATACACACTCATTCCTAATCTCTGTGTGAGCGTGTGTGTCAGTATGTGTGTGTGTCTAGGACAGCCGCACCACTTGCAGAAATGAACAATGGCAGAAGAGGAGGAGTGAGAGAGAAACGTCTACAGGGAATTCAGTCACTACTGGTCTTCTGTGGCTGCCAATAGACTGTAACTATATGTCCCAGTGTTTGGAGTTTATACTTTATTGCATTAAAGGTGCTATATGCAACAATTTAGTGATAATGAATACAACTGAGAAATACCTGAACTAGCTCAGTACATATTTCTTACCTTGCATAATCCAAAAACATCAGTTGCCAGAGTTCATAGTGGTCTACTGTTTATGCTGTCTACTCGTGAGGAGATCTTTGGGTTGAAAAGTTGCACACCACACACACACCACACACACACACACACACACACAACACACCACAAACACACACACACAACACACACCACCACACACACACACACCACACACACACACACACACACACACACACAACACACACACACCACG
>NW_019942799.1:50953-53349 GCF_002910315.2 Salvelinus sp. IW2-2015 | reverse complement strand
TAGGAGAGGAGAGGAGAGGAGAGGGAGAGGAGAGGAGAGGAGAGGGAGAGGAGAGGAGAGGAGAGGAGAGGAGAGGAGAGGAGAGGAGAGGAGAGGAGAGGAGAGGAGAGGAGAGAGAGGAGAGAGAGAGAGGAGAGGAGAATAGGAAAAGTGAGAAGAAAAGAGACGATATGAGAAGATAGGAGAAGAGAGAAGAGACCGATATGAGAAGAGAGGAGGAGAGAGAAGAGACGATATGAGAAGAGAGAGAAGAGAGAAGAGACGATATGAGAAGAGAGGAGAAGAGAGAAGAGACGATATGAGAAGAGAGGAGGAGAGAGAGAGACGATATGAGAAGAGAGGAGAAGAGAGAAGAGACGATATGAGAAGATATGAGAAGAGAGAAGAGACGATATGAGAAGAGAGGAGAAGAGAAAGGAGAGAGGAGAGGAGAGGAGAAAATGAGAGGAGAAGAGAGAAGAGACGATAGAGAGAAGAGAGGAGAAGAAAAAGAGGAGAGGAGAAAGAGGAGAGAGGAGAGAAGAGAGGAGAAAAGAGGAGAGGAGAGAAGAAAAAAGAGGGAGGAGGAAAAGAGAAGGAGAAAGAGAAGAGGAGAAAAGAAAGAGGAGAAAAGAGGAGGAGAAAAAGGAGAGAGAAAAGAGGAGAGGAGAAAAGAGGAGAGAGAAAGAGGAGAGGAGAAAAGAGGAGAAGAGACTTGCAATATCGTAGTAGATCCTCAATATATCTTCTTTTTAATATAATGATATTAATATTCGCAGGTTGGTGTGTGTTGTTGTGCTTCTAACTTTTCACAGGAATAAATCTCGGTGAGCCTGCAATTTTAAAGCCCTGGACGTTCAATTATTCAAAAATCATTCCTGCAACAATATTTTTCCATCAGGGGACAATTTAGCCAGGTAGTCAAGGCGAGACTCTCCCTCTCCTCTCTGCTCTCTCCCTCTCTTCTCCCCTCTTCTGAAAGCACTCTTCTCTCGTGTAAATAGAGATACACACTCATTCCTAATCTCTGTGTGAGCGTGTGTGTCAGTATGTGTGTGTGTGTAATTCCCTGTAGACTATTTTACGTAGGTAATATAGTGATCCTGTTTTTCTCCTCTCCTCCATTGTCTCTCTCTTTCCTCCTGGTTATTAGTTAATGGAGTTTTCTGTAGATCCTTCCTGGGACCACAGGTTCCTTTTAGGTCATACAGTACAGGAGTGTGTCTTCACAGTCAAATCCCACAGCACTTTCTGACACAGTGTGTGCTGTGATGGTCAGAAAAGGTAGAGGGGTGAATCTTCAACCCTATATTTTATTCCAGGCTTAACTCTCTGCCTCTTTCTTTCCTCCCTCTGTCTCTCTCGTCATTGTAATCAGCCCTTGTTGTGTAATGAACTGCTTGGACATGGTCCACAGAGAGAGAAGGAGGTGAGGAGAAGAGAGGGCGTAGAGAGAGGTAGAAGTTTGGGAAAAGGAGAGAGAGAGGGGGGGGAAGAGAGAAAGGCAGAGAGAGAAAGAGAGATGGAGATTTCACATTGCTTTTAACGGCATCAACCTGCCCATGCTGTATATAATTTAGAGCAGTGGTGACATAGAGGAGGAGCTGTCTGATGGACACAGATGCACGCACGCACACAGATTTGTGGAATGCCCCTTCTCTCTCTCTCTCAATTCAATTCAATTTAAGGGGCTCTATTGGCATGGGAAACATATGTTAACATTGCCAAAGCAAGTGAGGTAGATAATACACAAAAGTGAAATAAACAATAAATATTAACAGTAAACATTTAACATACAGAAGTTTCAAAAGAATAAAGACATTACAAATGTCATATTATGTATATATATAGTGTTGTAACGATGTACAAATGGTTAATGTACAAAAGGGGGAAAAAATAAGCATAAATATGGGTTGTATTTGCAATGGTGTTTGTTCTTCACTGGTTGACCTTTTCTTGTGGCAACAGGTCACAAATCTTGCTGCGGTGATGGCACACTGTGGTATTTCACCCAGTAGATAAGGGAGTTTATCAAAATCGGGTTTGTTTTCTAATTCTTTGTGGATCTGTGTAATCTGAGGGAAATATGTGTCTCTAATATGGTCATACATTGGGCAGGTTAGGAAGTGCAGCTCAGTTATCACCTCATTTTGTGGGCAGTGTGCACATAGCCTGTCTTCTCTTAAGAGCCAGGTCTGCCTACGGTGGCCTTTCTCAATAGCAAGGCTATGCATGGATCTCTTCATTCATTATATGCTACATCAGTCTCCTATCAGCAGGTGAGAGACGAGAGAGAGAGAGAGAGAGAGAGAGAGAGAGAGAGAGAGAGAGAGAGAGAGAGAGAGAGAGAGAGAGAGAGAGAGAGAGAGAGGAGAGAGACAGAGAGTAAGAGGGCAGAGAAGAGAAGACAGAGCGAG
>NW_019942799.1:46952-50655 GCF_002910315.2 Salvelinus sp. IW2-2015 | reverse complement strand
GGAGAAGAGAAGTAAGAGAAAAAAGAAAGAGAGGCAGAGAGAGAGAGAGAAGAGAGAGAGAGAGAGCAGAGAGAGAGAGAGAGAGAGAGAGAGAGAGAGAGAGAGAGAGAGAGAGAGACAGAGAGAGAGAGACAGAGAGAGAGAGAGAGAGAGAGAGAGAGAGAAGAGAGTAGAAGAGAGAGGACGAGAGAGAGAGAGTAAATCTCAGTAAGACCATATAATGATGTTCCAAAAAAGGAGTCGCCAGGACCAATAAATACAGAATTCCATCTAGACACCGTTGCCCTAGAGGCACACACAAAAACTAATTACATACCCTTGGCCTTAAGACATCCTCAGCGTCACAGGCTACTATTCACAAAAGCTGTGAACGATCTTGAGAGACAAGCAAGAAGGGCCTTCTATGGACCACAAAAGCGAACATAAAATTTCGAACATACCAAATAAGGATCTGGCTAATAAATGACCTTGAATCAGTCATAGCCTTGGCCAAGTATTATCGTTGTAGGTCTGGGTCCGCGTCACCAAACAAGAATTTCAGTGAAACATGTGACTGAACACAAACTTGAGACTCTGCATGCAGAATTCTGCAAAAATATCCTCCGTGTCACGTAAAACACTCAGAATAATGCATTGCACAGAAGAATTAGGGCCGCGATACCTCCCGGCTTAATTATCAAATCAGGAAAGAGACGTTAAATTCACCACACCCCACCACCACCCACAAACCTTCCATACAAAGGGCCATCACCTATCAGAGAGATGAACCTGGAGAAGAGGTCTCTAAGCAGGCTGTGTCCTGGGCTCTGATTCAACAAACACAACAGACCCCAGGACAGCAACACAATAGACCAACCCAAATCAATGAGAAAACCAAAAAGAAGAATTAACTTGGACACATTGCGGAAAGATTATCCAAAAAAGAAAACAGAGCAAACTTAGAATGCTATTTGGGCCCTAAACAGAGAGTACACAGTGGCAGAATACCGGACCACTGTGACTGACCCAAACTTAAGGAAAGCTTTGACTATGTACAACTCAGTGAAGCTTTATCTTCTAACTCATCTTTCTGCAGGAGATCCAACCAGAAGAGGTTTTGAGGCCGACACCCCCAAGACCTCGCAGGACCCCGCCCCCTTCTCTGCCTCCTCCCCCTCTCCACCTCTACCTGTCTCCTGATGTGAGTTCTGGGCCTGTATCCACAAAAAAGCGTCTCGGAGGAGTGCTGATCTAGGATCAGTTTAGCATTTTATTTAATGATGAATAAGATTGTATGGACAAATTCTAGATCAACTATCCTATCCTGAGGCACATGGTAGACACGGGCCCTGGCCTTAGTTCATTTAGATCATAGTTCTATCCCAACCAAACTAATGTAGGTCCTTTGATTGTCTTTGTCCTTGCAGGTATAGAACCCATTGCTGAACGTAAGTATTACACTCCTTTAATGTGCTGTCAAGTTGTAGTTAAAAACATAGAGTATAACTAACTACTGTAGTTCCCCCTCTTCTCTCTCTCTCTCTCCTCTCTCTCTCTCTCTCTCCAGGGTTTGATGGAGAGTTCTAACCAGTTTAATGTCAGCGGGAACAGTAGTAATAAGTGGAGGACTTCTCGCCACAGTCATCCTGCTCTGTATTGTAGCAGTGCTGTGCTACTGCAGGCTCCAGGTAACCTGTGTGTGTGTGTGTCCGTGTGACTGTGTGTATGTTTGTCTGTGTGTGTGCCCATGTGTGTGTTTTATCTGCACAGTCTTTCATGAACAATAACTGATTGCAACAAAACCTCCCCTCCTTCACTAATTCCAGTACTACTGCTGTAAGAAAAATGAGTCGGAGGTGGACTTGGCTTCCGTGGCTGGAGGAGGTGACGGAACGGGAGGAGGAGAAGGGGATGCTCAAGGGGAGGTTCAGGCTCACTTTGCCTGCAATGCGTGCAGCGCCCCTGGGATGGACAGCCTGGCTGTCACCCCTCTCTGCCTGGAGCCCCTGGAGGTTAGAGTACAGCACTAACACAAAACCCTAGACCTAAACCTAGAGCTACAGTAGGCAGTTGATCCATACATAGAATTCGAATGACTCATTCTATTTCAATCATTCTATTTCTATGGTGATTGTGTGTGTTCCAGGCGGGCCCTCCCCCCAGCTACTGCCCCACCTGCTCCCCCTTCTGGCTACGCCCGGGACTTAGTGACGAGCTGCACAACGGAACCGAGCGGCTGGGATTCCATACGTATCACTATGACAACCCCGGACTGTGTCAATCACTACCCCTGTCAGACACGCCGCAGGCCCCCTTCTTTTTGACCCAGCCCGGCCAATCCCCTTTGAGCTACTATAGCCCCGTTGACATCTACCCTAACACACCCTGCAGTAACAGACGCCCCTACAGCACACCGGTTTGACGCACATGGACACACACACATCACACACACACCGACGTCACACACGTACTCATACAAACACTCCTTCTCCCAGGGGAAAGAGACATCCAGATTACCACCCATCCAGGGGAGAGAGCCACACACTGAACCCACAGACGGAGCCTCCTGATCGGGACAGAACCACAGACGGACCCTTGTCCGGTGCAGCGGTGTGGAGGTCTGGTCATCTGGTAACCCATACAGTGGAGGAGATGTTGGGTTTGACTATGGGAGATTACTACAGATGATGGGAGAAGATAGACTGGAACAGCAACACACTGGTGTTTCTCTCTCTCGCTTTCTCTCGATCTGTCTTTCTCTCCCTCCTTTTCCATCATTTTCCATCGTCTCTCTCCTCTGCCTGAAACCTGATAATGTGAACGAGGTGACTGACATGAGGGCTATATGTGTTTTCATTGTAAGTTTGTAAGATTTTTTTTTTCCCAGTTTAAAGGAGCAGTATGTCCCTTGTTGACCCCTCTGACCCTTAGGGGGAAAAAACACATGTCAAATCTGCAGTTTTACATGTGATTTAAAAAAAGAAATATTGTAAGGGGACATCCGGATGCATTATATATAATCCTGGCTAAAACAATACAAACACACACAAACATTTTAGCCAACGAGGGCATTTGTTTGTACAATTCTATGATGTTTCACTTAGCCCTTACCCTTCAGTCCTTCAAAACACAAAACAGAGATACTGTACAATTACTAAAAGATATTCATCATGACACTGTTGATAATATAGACTAGTATTGATAAAAGAGATTTTACTGTTTTACTGTTTTCACACAATGCACTTTCCACTTTTCTCATAGGGTGCATCTCAAATTGCATTGTATTCCCTATATAGTGCACTACTTTTGACCAGGGCCCATATGGGTCTGGTCAAAAGTAGTGCACTATCTAGGGAATAGGATGCCATTTTCGACAAAGCCATAGCCTTCACATCTTAGTCTTCCTCACTTCTCGTCCTTTTGTGATTCTTTGTTTGAGAGTTGATGGGAAAATGGACATCTATCTGTTCACGTGTTGATTTACTGGAAAAGACCACTCAAAGTTTGTGTTCACTGCTATGTAGTCACACACTCACACAAATCCCCTGCTATGTAGTCACACACTCACACAAATCCCCTGCTATGTAGTCATACACTCACACAAAGACACTGCTATGTAGTACAACGTTCACAATCCAGTTTCACACACTCCACACAAGAAACTGCTATGTAGTCACTACACTACCAAACACTGCTAATGTAGTCACACACTCACACAAATCCC
>NW_019942799.1:42543-43513 GCF_002910315.2 Salvelinus sp. IW2-2015 | reverse complement strand
CTAGCTAGAGTGTGTCTGTGTGTGTAGTCCACTGCTGTACCTGCCTGCTAGCTAGAGTGTGTCTGTGTGTGTAGTCCACTGCTGTACCTGCCTGCAAGCTAGAGTGTGTCTGTGTGTTTCATACACATGTTGGACTATGCCCTTGGACTTTACCTTTGGACTACCTGAGGAAGTTTACCTGGCTTTCACCTGTTGTCGACGCTCACCAGGTTTTTCACAGGTACTCTGACCTGCTGGAGTTAACCTGTCTCTGGGTGTTGACCTGTGTATATCTGACTGACTGGGAGTTACTACCTCTGTTGGAATTCACCTGTTAGAGGGAGCTCAGCTGTGTATCAACACGTGCCTCTGAGAAGAGATTTAATGGTGGTGGTCTCACCGTGTGTTTGGGTATGGTTGTGTCATGGTTGTAAATGGTGGGGGTCTCACCGTGTGTTTTGGGTATTAGACTCGGCATCAGGCAGGCCAGTATCTCCTCCTCTGCCATCTGGTCTATGATGTGGGAGTCATATGCCACCCTGATAGACACTTCTTCCATCATCCTGACACACACACACACACGACACACAACACAACACAACACAACACAACACACAACACACACACACACAACACACACACGCACAACACAACACAACACACACACCACAACACACACAACACACACACACACACACACACACACACACACACACACACACACACCACCAACACAACACACACACACACACACAACACAACACACACACACACAACCACCACACACACACGCACAACACAACACACACACACACACACACACACAAACAACACAGAATTCCAAAAGGTGTTCTAGTCACACAGGTAAACCTCCTTCACACAGGTAAACTCCTTCACACAGGTAAACTCCTTCACACAGGTCACTCTTCACACAGGTAAACTCCTTCTCACAGGTAAACTCCTTCACACAAGGTAAACTCCCAGTAAGCAG
>NW_019942799.1:38876-42518 GCF_002910315.2 Salvelinus sp. IW2-2015 | reverse complement strand
TAATCTCCTTCTGTGCCTTTCAGCAGCTCTCTTGGTCAAGCTCATCACTCTTTCCTCCGCCTGTAGGCCCACCAACCACTCAGTTATCTGTCGGCTTCGGTCGGTCGGACGGTCGTCGTCGGTCGGATCGGTCGGTCGCGTCGGCGGTCGTCGGATCGGTCGGGTCGGTCGGCCGGTCGGTCGGTCGGATCGGTCTGTCGTGGTCGGTCGGCGGTCGCTCGGTCGGTCGGTCGGATCGGTCGGTCGGTCAACGGTCCGGAATCGGTCGGATCGGAATCGTCGGTCGCTCGGTCGGACGGTCGGTCGGTCGGCTTCGGATCGGTCGTCGGTCGGTCGGTCGGTCGATCGTCGGTCGGTCGGACGGTTCGGCTCGGTCGGCGCTCGGTCTGTCGGCCGGTCGGTCGGTCGCGTCGTCGGTCGGCAGCGTCGGTCGGACTCGTCGTCGGTCGTCGGGTCGTCGGCGCGCTCGGTCGGTCGGTCGGTCGGTCTGGTCGGTCGGTCGCTCGGTCGGTCGGTCGGCTCGGACTCGGTTTCGGCGTCGGTCGTCGGTCGGTCGGTCGTCGGTCGGTCGTTCGGTCGGTAACGGTCGGTCGGTCCGGTCGGTTTCGGTCGGTCGGACAGGTCGGTCGGTCGGCGGTTCGGTCGGCTCGGTCGGTCGGTTGGTCGGTCGGTTCGGTCGGTCGTCGGTCGGTCGGCTCGGCTCGGTCGGTCGTCGGTCGGTCGGCTCGGTCGGTCGGACTCGTCTGGTCGGTCGGTCGGTCGGTCGGTCGGTCGCGGTCGGCGGTCGGTCGGTCGGTCGGTCGGTCGGCGGTCGGCCTCGATCGATCGGGTCGGATCGGTCGTCGGTCGGGCGGATCGGTCGGTCGGTCGTCGGGTCGGTCGGCGGTCGGCATCGGTCGTCGTCGGGACGGTCGGTCGGTCGTCGGATTCGGCGGTCGGTCGGTCGGTCGGTCGGTCGGTCGGTCGTCGGCTCGGTCGTCGGCGGGTCGGGTCGGCTCGGTCGGTTCTGGGCTCGGTCGGTCGGTCGGGCGGATCGGTCGTCGGCGGTCGGTCGGTCGGCTTCACACAACATGTATCGGAATCGGGTCGGTCGGTCGGTCGGTCGGTCGGTCGATCTGTCGGATCGGTCGGCTCGCATCGGTCGGACGGTCGAGTCGGTCGGTCGGTCGCGTCGGTCGCGTCGGTCGTCGGTCGGATTGGTCGGTCGGCGGCAAGTCGGTCGGTCGGATCGGTCGGCTCGGTCGGTCGCGTCGTCGGCTCGGCGCGGCTCGTCGGAGTCGGGTCGGATCGGTCGGTCGGTCGGCGGTCGGTCGGTCGGATCGGCGAAGTGGTTCGGTATCGGCTTCGGTTCGGACAAACTGAGCTCGCGTCGCGGTCGTCGGTCGGTCGGTTCGGTCGGTCGGTCGATCGTCGAGATCGGAGTCGGTCGGTCGGTCGGTCGTGTCGGTGGTCGGTCGGTGTCGGTCGGTCGTCCGGTCGGTCCGGTCTGTCCGGTCCCGGTCGGTCGGTCTGGGTCTGTCGGTCTGTCTGTCTGTCTGTCTGTCGGTCGTCTGTCTGTCTGTCTGTCTGTCTGTCTGTCTGTCTGTCTGTCTGTCTGTCTGTCTGTCTGTCTGTCTGTCTGTCGTGTCCTGTCTGTCTGTCTGTCTGTCTGTCTGTCTGTCTGTCTGTCTGTCTGTCTGTCTGTCTCTGTTGTCTGTCTGGTCTGTCGTCTGTCTGTCTGTCTCTGTCTGCTGTCTGTCTGGTCCTGTCTGTCTGCTAGATTAGGTTTACATTCTTAGAAAAACGTTCTTCGGCTGTCCCAAGAAGAGAGCCTTTGAAGAACACTTTTGGCGTTCCATGTAAACCCCTTTTCACCAAGGGTTCTACATGGAACCAAAATAATTCTACTGGAACCAAAATAGGGTTCTAACCTTTGGAACCAAATAAGGGTTATCCTATGGGGACAGCTGAACAACCCTTTTGGAACCCTTTTTTCTAAGAGTGTAGAAAATGTATTGTCGCATAGGGAAAGGCGTAAAATGGGTAGGTAAACTAGGACGTGCCTACAGTTAGAGGGGCTGGAGGAGTGCCTAGGAGGTAGGGGGCTAGGGGTTGATGTGGGGTTGATGTGGGGTAGGTGAGTGGTGTACCTGCGTCCAGGTCAGTCCTCAGGCGAGATCTTTGCTGGTGATCAGTCTGTGGCGTCCAGACAATCATTCGTCCTGCCCAGACACAGACTGCCTGCTGCAGCTTGACGCGTTCTCCCTCTGCAGGAACACACACGAACACGAGAAACAAGTCAGGCTCTACCTCCATAAGAATGCACATGGAACACAGTTAGGTTCTCGCCTATAGATTGCTATAGAACGTGGAAACACCCATTCTGGTGGGTTTGGGGGGTGGAGAGAGTGCTGGTTTTGGGAGTGTAAAGGGGAGGTGCATGTCGATACTGACTGTTTTAGGTGTGGGGAGGGAGTAATCTCCTCCCGAGATTAAAGAATGCAAAGGAAGAGAAGAGAGGGAAGGAGGAGGAGGCTGCTCAGGTAATCTCTTCTATTCTATCCATCCATCCTTTATGTTTCCATACTTCGACGTATGGTAACAATGTAATATTATATTCTGTTTATGGTAATAATGTAATATTGTATTCTATTTATGGTAATAATGTAATATTATATTMTATTTATAGTAATTATGTAATATTGTATTTTATTTATAGTAATAATGTAATATTGTATTCTATTTATGGTAATTATGTAATATTGTATTTTATTTATAGTAATAATGTAATATTGTATTCTATTTATGGTAATAATGTAATATTATATTCTATTTATAGTAATTATGTAATAGTTTATTTTATTTATAGTAATAATGTAATATTATATAATATTTATAGTAATTATGTAATATTATATAATATTTATAGTAATTATGTAATATTGTATTCTATTTATAGTAATTATGTAATATTGTATTTTATTTATAGTGATAATGTAATATTGTATTCTATTTATGGTAATTATGTAACATTGTATTTTATTTATAGTAATAATGTAATATTATATTATATTTATGGTAATAATGTAATATTGTATTCTATTTATAGTAATTATGTAATATTGTATTTATTTATAGTGATAATGTAATATTGTATTCTATTTATGGTAATAATGTAATATTATATTCTATTCACGGTAATAATGTAATATTGTATTCTATTTATGGTAATAATGAAACATTGAATTCTATGTATGGACATGTATTTACCATTTCACAGTTGAAGGAGGTGTTAAGGACAAAGCTGGACAAGGCTGAATCAGATGTGAAAAGGAGCTCGGGCATCATCTCAGACTACAAACAGGTACAACATGCACACACACACCCAGCTACTGTAATATGTATGACCACTGACATGAGCGGAGCGACAGAGGTAACCACTGACCGGAGAGGGTCATACGCACGCACATACACGCGCCAGAGGATGTTGTGATGGAGAGGCGTTGTGTGATAGAACTCCTCTGTTCACCTCTTTCCAATAATCCCAGGTCACAAGCCCCTGGCTGTTGAGACCAATCTTTAATCAGGATCCAATTTCCTCTTGGGTGTGTGTATGCCTAACCTCTCATTTGCTCATTTGGACCAGGAAGAACTGTGTACACA
>NW_019942799.1:29488-36775 GCF_002910315.2 Salvelinus sp. IW2-2015 | reverse complement strand
GCACGGCAGCACACAACACAAACACACACACACAACAACACACACTCACACACACACACACACACACACACAACCACCACACACACACACACACACACACACACACAGACCAGAGGACGCACGCACAGCAACACACCACACACACACACACACACACACACACACACACACACACACCACACACACACACACAACACACACACACACAACACCACACACACACACACACACACACACACACACAACACACACACACACACACACACACACACACACACACACAATCCTAATGCTATGTTGTTTCCTCTGTCTGTCAGATCTGTTCCCAGCTGACCAGTCGGGTGGAGAGGCTGCAGGCAGCACACAGAGAGGACCTGGACAAACTCAGGTGAGGATGAATATGGCTCCGTGTGATGATGTCACAGTTTGACAATCACACAGTTTGATGATATCATTTGTTCTGAATGGATATCACCCCTCACTCTGCATGTTCATAATAAAACACACTTTTGCACTCTCTCGTCAAACCCCTCCCACCCCTCTCCTCCCTCTCTTAGAATGCTGTGCTGGCGTGTTCTCGCTGCCGGCAGGCTCTAGATTCTACTGTTATGGAAGGCTTCGGTTTCACAGCCCCGTACCAGAGAAGTATCAGCACCAGAGAACCAAGCCAGCAGAGAGACCAGGAAACAGAACCAGACCAGCAGACGACTGGTACCAGGGAACAAGACCAGGAGAAGGTGTGTCTGAGTGGCCAGGTCACAGAGCTGGAGAAGGAGCTGGCCCAGACTAAACTACAGATGGTGGAGGCCAAGTGCAAGATCCAGGTCAGCTCATAGCACACTACACACTTCATAGTGCACACTACACACTTCATAGTGCACACTACAGACTTCATAGTGTACACTACACACTTCATAGTGTACACTACACACTTTTTTGTGGACAGTACACACTCCATAGTGATATATGATGTTTGTGTTGTCCCCTGTGTAGGAGCTGGAACACCAGAAGGGGGTGCTGCACGTGATCTCCAGGCACTAGGAACAGCTGGCTCAGTAAGACTGTGAGCTCCGTACGGTCAGCCGGAGGGGCCTGCAAGAGCAGCAGCCTACCCAGGGGGAGAGCCTCGGCAATGGGGCGTTCTCTCCATGGCCTCCCCTTCTCAGCCTGGAGCTCCAGGAGACTGTCGTGGCCCCCAGAAGGACCGCGGGGGAGACGTCTGACAGAGAGTTGGAAGGGAGGGGGAGAGACAGCAAGAGGACATATTGAGAGTATAGATAATATGTATTGGAATTGTTATGCATGTCTATTGGTGACTGTTTGTTTCTGCATTCTAGTCCTTTTTGGTTTTATTTTTATTGTCATGTTTTATTTTCTATCTTTCTATTGATACAGGAATTGTATGTATGTTGTGTGTATTGCTTAGGCTGCATTGTGTTGTCCCTTTCATAAAGAGTGTGAATAACTGAATCCAATGATCAAACCATACTTCCCAATGCTAACACTCCTTCTGCATGCATACACACACACACACACACACACACACACACACACACACACACACACACACACACAACACACACACACACACACACACACACACACACACACACACACACACACACACACACACACACACACACACAAACTCTTAAAACAAAAACTCCAAACTGGTAATACTTGTATGGAACCCAGTCCTTCATTAA
Organism: Salvelinus sp. IW2-2015; assembly: GCF_002910315.2. Taxonomy (NCBI): domain Eukaryota; kingdom Metazoa; phylum Chordata; class Actinopteri; order Salmoniformes; family Salmonidae; genus Salvelinus; species Salvelinus sp. IW2-2015. The sequence goes on along the minus strand of NW_019942799.1, from coordinate 35,069 downwards.
AAACCTTTCATTGTGCATTCATTTTTTGATATGATTTGTTACATACAGTACATTACTGGTCTTGTCAATATCAGATTTTTTAAACTTACAGTGAAGTAAAATCAATAGTCATTATTGTAGTACACTCAAGTATATATCCATACTTTTTATGTTTCTACTTTACAGACATTTTCATTACGTAGTTTCTCAAAATCTGTAGCAGACAAACCAGTTCACATGTAAAGTCAGCCAGGTCACCCGGGATACAAGTCAGTATTCGACGTCCATCCATATGTGAGGACGTCCGGAAATGATGTGGAAACCGCACTAGAGCACGGTGAACTGTTATCTTCAGTAGTTTGATTTTCATAAGCATCTGCCTCTGATTCCAAATTTTGGAAGTTTGAATCCAGCGATAGAAAGTTGTTTTTCAGATAATTGTTTTAAGCAAACCTTAACCCTTACCTTAACCATTTGGAGTTAATGCCTAACCTTAAGATTTCGTAGTTAATGCCTAAGCTTAACCTTAAACACTTAGAAATTATGACGTTTGCAACAACTTTGAGAAACATGGATGAACGTCTAATTCTGACGTGAGACTGTGAGAGCTGGTTGTGTAATGTATAGGTTTACCAAACATATAAGTGATCATCAATTTAGAGCAGTCTGATTAAGTAATAGTAAATTGTCTTTTAACAAAAGAGAAGAGAAACATATCAAAAGTGAGCATCGTATTGTGCGTTATATGAACATGTATTTCTAGATGAAACACTGATTATGTTTGGTGAAAATGTGACTGTATGATTTTGATTGTGAAACACTTAGTCAATTGAAAATGTGCTTAAAGTTTTGAACCACTGCCTTTTTGGTGATCTGTTTTGAGTTTTGTACTAAGAGTAGTGAAAATGTACCACATAGCCTACTTGTTAAAATTGCGCTGAAGCGATACAAAAAACTGTAAATCAAGGACTTTATTAATCACATTGAATTTCTTTGTACTTAGTCAAAATAGACGAGACAGCAGAGAGCACAGATGAAGGGAACAAGTTGGGTAGTGTCTTAAATGACACCCTATTCCCTATAAAGTGCAATACTTTGACCAAAGCAACATAGGACTGACACATAGGACTCTGGTCAAAATAGTGCATTATAGGGATAAGATGTTTATTTGGGATACCACCTTTATGTTAGACAACAAACCCTCCATTACACACCAGGGTCACGTTCAGGACGGGAGAGGGCAACATACTGAAAGTAAAGCTGACATGATTCCTATTTACTTTACATGTCAGATAGAGACTGTCTGTTCAACGTACAATATTTCTGTCTGAACGTTCCACGATCTGAATGTGATCCACTGAATGAGGAAAAAGCTTCTGTTCTCTCTCTCCTATTTCTCTCTGCTCCCCTCCCCACACTGTTCATCCTTTTCTCTCTCTTCTTACAAACACTTGAGGACATAGAAGTTGCAGGTCGTCCACGCGGACACCGCATAGCGTTCCGACACGCGCACCCTTGCGAACAGCGCACTGCTCGCCCGCGTCACACTGGAAACAAACAGTTAGTTTATAATTGAATGGTGATGATGGTGGCATCTGTCTCCAGACTATGAGATTCTGAAACATCTACACCGGTTTCCAGAACCAGATTAATCCTAGCAACTCCTAAACTATATATTTTTAAACACTGTCAACAGAGGACCTTTATCGAAAGTCCCGTTTTAACCATTTGAAACACGCAATATACGACTAGACTCAATGAATAAGAAAAATGCATGATACAGACAGGCTAACTACTTAAAAACTGTTGATAATAGAACCACTTTAAAATGGTTGATCAGGTCTACTCTTACGACGGCGCCAGCCGAGCTTCTTTTCTGATAGCGGCATCTGTTTGTTCTTCAGTTTCTCCAGAACTTCTTGCAAAGCTTCAATCTACATGACAGAGAAAACCAAAAATGATAGACTTCTATAGATGTAGCTAGAAAACAATTACAAGATAGGGATGAATCGACTAAACTAACACATTGACAAACGCACAAACCAAACAACTTCACAAACATAAACAATTAAACTTACCAGATCCTTCTCTTCTTGTGATTTGTGGGGGAACTCTAGAGCGCGAGTCTCAAACTCCAACGAGGTGTCGCCGTCAGCGAGACAGAGACATGCGCAGCAGGAGGCGGCGAGGAAAAGCAGTAGAATGCTGGCCATGGTGCTGAAACAACCAGAAGGGATGGAGATACAGCGGGCCTCAGGTGGTTAGCAGGGGCTTGGTGAACACTGGGCGGGTGAAGTGGGCTATGATTCGGGGTGATAGACGCGATGGCTGTTGATTTTATAGCGTTTGCTGACGTCATACAGCTACTGTATATTGTATGACCACTGACATGAGCGGAGCGACAGAGGTAACCACTGACCGGAGAGGGTCATACGCACGCACATACACGCGCCAGAGGATGTTGTGATGGAGAGGCGTTGTGTGATAGAACTCCTCTGTTCACCTCTTTCCAATAATCCCAGGTCACAGCCCCTGGCTGTTGAGACCAATCTTTAATCAGGATCCAATTTCCTCTTGGGTGTGTGTATGCCTAACCTCTCATTTGCTCATGTGAGCAGGCCTGAGACTCTACATCACAGGCTAATCTCACCAGACCACTTAAATAACGTTATATTTTCAACCAGCAACTATCAGGAAATAACACTGATTTGACAAAATCACACTTTTAGAGTGTTCGTTTCATCACCTGTTGTTATACAATACAGGAGCGCAACTTTGGTTTTAGAAGTGGGGGGGACATAATAATAATAATAATTATATATWTTTTTTTTATCCAGTCAAACACTCCAAACAGCCTACCCAACTGCTCGGAGGCGTCCGCACGGTCCTAAAGCACACCGCTGCCTCGTTTTGTATCACATTCCAATTCCAATTCTAAAACTAAAAATTTCAGAATGTGGGCGGGACATGTTCTCCTCATCCCCAGTGAAAGTTGCACCCCAAGTACAATATGATATAAAACACAGGAAAAACAGAATGTTGACTGCACTGGGCCTTTAAAGTGAACCTATTGATCCAGTGCAACCCTGCTGAACCAAAGTAGTCAACACTAGAAAATAAAGATTAGTCAGACATGAAGACAGCTGTGTGTAGGCATGTCTACTTGTGTGTGTGTGTGTGTGTGTTCTATTTGTCTGAACAGGATGCTTTTCATATATCAGTGCCTGTTAATATCATTGGAACAAATCTAATATTTACCACAATATTTGGACAAAACACTTAACTATTTTCTTGTTGTTGTAACAACTGCTTATAGGTCTCTTTTTGTTCGTTTAAAAGATCCTTTACGTGAGAGACACCACTGGCACTGTCCTCAACGGTACTCCCCCCAGCTTTGGTCTTTGTCATGGTAGCTAGCAGTGTATGTTAGGCTGTTACTCCTCGCAGTCCTTTTGGGTTGTTGTCCTGTTGCATCACCTAACTTCTGTTGAGCTTCAATTGGCAGACAGATAGCCTTACATTCTCCTGCAAAATGTCTTGATAAACTTGGGAATTCATTTCTCCGTCGATGATAGCAAGCTGTCCAGGGCCTGGGGCACCAAAGCAGCCCCAAACCATGATACTCCCTCCGCTATAGTTTACAGTTGGGATGAGGTTTTGCTGTTGGTGTGCTGTGCTTTTTTTTCTCCACACATAGTGTTAGTAACAGCCGGAGGCCTCGTCCACTTTGGTCACGCAGTAACAGCCGGAGGCCTCGTCCACTTTGGTCAGCAGTAACAGCGGAGGCCTCGTCCACTTTGGTCAGCAGTAACAGCCGGAGGCCTTCAGGTCCACTTTTGCGTCAGCAGTACGAGCTGGGGAATGCTGGGATCAACATGTAGTGGGAAATAATGACTGTCAGGAAGATTGTATATGAGAGCAATGCATTTCATGTAATGTTTCACACTGACATAGGAGGGTCTGAATAGGATATACAGCGCCTTCGGAAACTATTCACACCCCTTGACTTTTTCCCACATTTTGTTACATTACAGCATTATTCTAAAATGGATAAAACAATAATAATAACAATTTCAGCCAATCTACACACAATACCCCATAATGACAAAGTGAAAACAGGTTTTTAGAAAATTTAACAAGTGTATAATTTTTTAAAAACTGAAATAAACTTATTTACATAAGTATTCAGACCCTTTGCTATGAGACTCTATTGAGCTCAGGTGCATCCTGTTTCCATTGATCATCCTTAAGATGTTTCTACAACTTGATTGGAATCCACCTGTGGTAAATTCATTGATTGGACATGATTTGGAAAGGCACACACCTGTCTTATATAAGGCCCCACAGTTGACAGTGCATGCCAGAGCAAAAACCAAGCCATGAGGTCGAAGGAATTATCCGTAGAGCTCCGAGACAGGATAGTGTTGAGGCAGAGCCACTCCTCAGTAAAATGCACATGACAGCCCACTTGGAGTTTTCCAAAAGGCACCTACAAGATTCTCTGGTCTGATGAAACTCTTTGGCCTGAATGCCAACACGTCACATCTGGAAGAAACCTGGCACCATCCCTACGGTGAAGCATGGTGGGTGACAGCATCATGCTGTGGGGATGTTTTCAGTGGCAGGGACTGGAATACTAGTCAGGATAGAGGCAAAGATGAACGGAGCAAAGTAAGAGAGGTCCTTCATGAAAACTTGCTCCAGAGAGCTCAGGACCTCAGACTGGAGCGAAGGTTCAACCTTCCAACAGGACAACGAGCCTAGGCACACCAGAAATACAATGCAGGAGTGGCTTCGGGACAAGTCTCTGAATGTCCTTGAGTGGCCCAGCCAGAGCCCGGTCTTGAACCCGATCGAAAATCTCTGAAGAGACTGAAAATAGCTGTGCAGCAGAGCTCCCCATCCAAATCAAATCAAATCAAATCAAATTTTATTAGTACATACAACATGGTTAGCAGATGTTAATGCGAGTGTAGCGAAATGCTTGTGCTTCTAGTTCCGACAATGCAGTAATAACCAACAGTAATCTAACCTAACAATTCCACGCTACTACCTTACAACACACACACAAGTGTGAAGGGATAAAGAATATGTACATAAAGATATATGGATGAGTGGTGGTACAGAACGGCATGGCAGATGCAGTAGATGGTATAGAGTACGGTATACATATGAGATGAGTACTGTAGGGTATGTAAACATAAAGTGGCATAGTTTAAAGTGGCTAGTGGTACATGTATTGCATAAAGATGGCAAGATGCAGTAGATGATATAGAGTACAGTATATACATATGAGATGGGTAATGTAGGGTATGTAAACATCAAGTATTAAGTGGCATTGCTTAAAGTGGCTAGTGGTACATTTTTACATATTTCCAATCAATTCCCATTTTTAAAGTGGCTGGAGTTGAGTCAGTATGTTGCAGCGGCCGCTAAATGTTAGTGTGGCTGTTTAACAGTCTGATGGCCTTGAGATAGAGCTGTTTTTCAGTCTCTCGGTCCCTGCTTTGATGCACCTGTACTGACCTCGCCTTCTGGATGATAGCGGGGTGAACAGGCAGTGGCTTGGGTGGTTGTTGTCCTTGATGATCTTTATGGCTTC
>NW_019942799.1:0-29463 GCF_002910315.2 Salvelinus sp. IW2-2015 | reverse complement strand
TCAAATACTACCGCACCGTAGCACTCACTTCGTCACTGAAGTGCTTTAGAAGACTAGTCAAGACAATCATCTCACACCTTCCGGACACCCTAGGACCCACTTATTTGCTTACCGCCCAATAACAGTCCACAGAGAGCAAATGCCACACACTGCACACTGCCCGTACCCATCTGGACAAGAGGAGATACCTCATGTAGAATGCTGTTCATCGATTATACAGCTCGAGCATTTTACACCCATAGTACCCTCCAAACTCGTCACGTCAAGCTGAGCGCCCTGGGCTCGCAACGCCGCCCTGTGAAATGATCCTGGACTTCTGACGGCCGCCCCCAAGTGGTGAAGTAAGAACAACATCTCACCCGCCTGACCCTAACACTGGGCCCCACACAGGGCTGCAACCCCCTCCTGTACTCCCTGTTCACCCAGACTGCGTGCCATGCACCTCCAAACGCATCATCAAGTTTGCAGACGACACACAGTAGTGGGCTTGATTACCAACACGACGAGACGCCTACAGGGAGGAGTGAGGGCCGCGGAGTGTGGTGTCAGGAAAAAAACCTCACTCAACGTCAACAAAAAAAAGAGATGATGTGGACTTCAGGAAACAGAGAGACACCCCCCCCTTACACGAGGCAGACAGTGGAGAAAGTGGAAAGTTTTAAGTTCCTCGGTACACATCACGGACAAACTGAAATGGTCCACCCACACAAGAGCAGTGTGTGAAGAAGGCGCACAGCGGCCTCTTCAACCTCAGGAGGCTGAAGAAAGTGTGTCACCAAAACCACTGCACAACTTCTACAGTCACAATCGAGGGCATCCTGTCGGGGTATCACGCCTATCGGCAACTGCTTGCCGCAACCGCAAGGCTCTCCAGAGGGGTGGGTCTGCACAACACATCACCCGGGCAAACTACCTGCCCTCCACAGACACTAACACCCGATGGTCAACAGGAGGCACAAAAGATCATCAAAGACAACACCACCAGCACTGCCTGTCACCCGCTATCATCCAGAAGGAGGTCAGTACAGGTGCATCAAGCGGGACCGAAGACTGAAAAACAGCTTCTATCTCAAGGCCATTCAGACTGTTAAACCCAGCAGCAACTACAAGTTTAGCGCTCGCTGCCTAACATGACGACCAATACTCAGCCACTTTAACAAATGATCACATTTCACTTTAAACATGCCATTATATGTTTAACACTACTCTAATGATATCAGTCATCATATGTATGTAGCGTATTTCATACATTCTATTGCACTCTGCCTATGCCGTCTTGACCATCGTTCATCCATATATATTTATATGGACATATTCTTTATCCCTTTCAACTTTGTGTGTTGTAAGTGTAGTGATGGGGAACTAGGTTAGATTACTTGTTGATATTACTGCATTGTCGGAACTAGAAGCACAAGCATTTCGCTACACTCGCATTAACATCTGGCTAACCATGTGTATGTGACAAATAGAATTGATTTGATTTATTTGAACATGCGTGCAATTTAAAGATCTTGACTAATCAGACAAGGGCCCAATTAGGGCGTAATCAGGCCCAGGTTGCAGCCTGTTGGTTGTTAAAAGCTACCTCATCTTCATCAAATTGTATCATAGCAGAGGCACGCTGTCCTCTAACCTACAGAGTCACATTATTGTTGGCATGACTCATGATGGCAAAACACGCTCAGGTATTTTCAAGCACTGTTTGGTTTTTTACTTGTGGAAAACCTTCTTAGTCTCTTCCTGCTTTGTCATATACTTATAGCATGACACAGGCAACAACTTCAAGGCGAACACCGCAATTTGACAATCTCCACGCTTTAAACAGCCTTCCCACTCAACAAACATTTCAAGGCCAGTTCGAGTAGAAACTGTCCGCGTGACGTGCCATTCAGACTACATGAGATAGTCGTAAGGCTGATTTGTTTTAAACCGTAATTCTTCATCGACGTGGATGACCTGCCGACTGGAGTTGAACGTACAGACCAAGAGCACTGTAGGGTTACAAGCGTCAGCACCCGAATGAGTAAGAATATTTGCACACGTTCGGACTGTGGAACCAAGTACCTGGTAATATATTAATAATATTTGTTTTCAGTAGTTGGACTTCTTGAAACAACCTTCTCTTAAATGCTGCTTTGTGACTCCACGGATGAACGAAGACTACATTATCTACACAACCTCCTCAGATATACACCAGAACCACACCAGATGGCGTTATTCCGAATGGCTGGTGCTGTAATCCCAATTGATGTCATTATGAAAGGTGAGTTTTAGTTATACTGTGTATGACGATCATAGGAATCCTCGTGACCAACCTATTGGTGTATTACCGGTCTGTACTTTCTGTTTCAGGAAGTACATTTGACCTCTCCTCTCCAGCCGACCGGGATCCTTTCACCGCCACAGTGCTGCTGAAGACACCCTGCAGGCTCATTGAAGCTTATGAACAGTGGGTATAAAATCCTGGGCTGCATTTGCAGGGTACAATTTTTGTTGAACTTTCAGATAATCAATGCAAAAAGGATACTCAATGCCTTCTCCGCAGAAGCTTGGTAACCTGTGAATGAAGTTCAGATATTCACGTTATAGTTTATATAGCCCTTCTTACATCAGCTATATATAAATTGCTGTCACAAAACCCAGCCAAAAGCCCCAAACGGCAAGCATTGCAGTGAGCGAGCACGGGGCATAGATAAACTCCCTAGAAAGGCCAAAACCTAGAGTCAACCAGCTATGGGGGTGGCCAGTCCTCTTGCTGCTATGCCGTGGGAGATGTTCAAATGTTCATGCATGTCAAGAATAATCACAGCAGGCGTTGTCGAGGGTGCAACAGTCAAGCACCTCAGGACAATGTCAGTGGCTTCATAGCTGATTGAGAGTCTGCCTACGCTCCTGCCTGTGCTGACTCTCTGCTGAGAGTTGAAAACAGCCGTCGACAGGTAGCACTCCGGTGAACAGGTCAGGTTCCATAGCCGCAGGCAGAATATAAATTTACTATGTAGCACAAATACCCTCTGAATGCAAGATACGGAATCACATCAGACAACTGTTTATTGGACCTTCTAATCTGCAACGTTTAATACAGTTTGCCTATACTAAAACATGCGCTGTTAACAAACCCCTTATTTTAATCCATTATGTTGATGTCCACTTTTAGTCTTCGGTTGAGTTGCATGACAATGTTCTTGGTCCGGGGGTAGTTCATTAGCGACTTCGTGTTCCGTAACTTTAAACGATCACATTACAGTAACGGTTTTTCATTAACAGCGATACATTTTGTAAAAAGATAAATTACACATGTTTATAGGTTCCCACACGGACATGTCTGTGACAGTGCTTGTAAACATACAGAAGACAGAGGCGTTACCTTTGCTAATTAGTTATCTGTGTCTACAAGTGTTTGAAAAAAAACGGAACGATTACGCAAAACGTGTTGGTCACTGAAATACGTCGGCTACAAGCTAAATGGAGTAGAGTAAGTGTTCGCTTGTGAAGTGATAGAAAGAGGGCTTTGTTTCTTCGATAACTAACTCAATAGAGTTTAGCGCCAGGGCCAATTCACATCTAAAACAGATGTCCTTGGACTATAAGGAGTATTGTTAGGCCCATTTAGTTCATTATTGGATATCCTGTCGTTTACTTGCCATTCCTTTCCAGGTGACTGGCTCTATGAGCGGGTTTCTGGAGTCTACTTCCTGGGTGATCCCAATATACATTGAGGCGTCTGTCAGGGTTGTCACCACGACCAGGCTCAGGGTCTTTGTTACAGCTGCGTGGCCACACTGGACCCTGATAGCAACTCTGTCCCCAGATATATCTTCATGGAGTGATGGTAAGCAGAGGGGAAAATGCTGTAGAACGGACTATCTCCGGCTGGCCCGTAGAGAACGATAGAATGTCATTTTGAGAGCCCCCATTTAAATGTAGTCAACTGGTGCGCTTGGTGGCTTCGTTGAGACTTCTTAATTGGTTACTTAAGGACGATGCCCGTATAGTATTTTAATATGATCTCCCTCCAGGTGCTTGACGATTCCCAGCTGCCTGGTTCCCGTCTGGTTTCCATGCGTAGGAAGCCCAGAACAACAAGCTCGGCGTTTCCACATTGACTGCCTTGTAGGTTCTACAGGAGGACAGAGGCAGAGGTGAGGTTATTTTTAAAAGAAACAGATTTGTAGAGCCTATTATGGGTACTGCTAGTAAATGGTTTACAGTAACATTTACAGACATTATGTAGGCTACTGTGATTCTGCATCTTTGTTTTGCTTATCCATGTTTTTTTACAGCTTACATCACCTGCCACCTTATGGCAGTCCTGTCATGAAACCATGCAGAGCTAGCAACAAGGCATGCTCCTCATTTGATGGCAGGTGGGATAAGTCACATTCCTTAGCTGCTGTGACCTATTCACTGGAATACCATATATTTTTAAAAGTGTTGTGTTCTTGGTCCATGAGTAGTTCTGTTCATAACATTCAAGATGGAGGTCTGCTGATGAGAGTGATTTGCTATGTGGGCGTTGTACAAAGCCTGAGTTAGACAGAAGGGGTTGATCAAGCTCCAGCACAACGCTCCCCTCAGCCAAGACTAGGTGGTAGCCAACTCTGAACTCATGTTCTTAACCGCAAGAAAGCCGCCAGCTCTGGTGACAATTGAGTATTGGGATGCAAGGCCAAGAAAAAAAAAAACGTGTATTTGACATTCTTAAATCCCTCTATTCCATCAACACTTCTCAAAAAACAATTGCAGGGCGGACCTCTTCAATTATGAAATTGAGGGAAGACTAATTGAGTGTTTTGACTGCAAATGTCTGTGCGCGTATGTGTCTTAATTACTTGTTGTTCCTTTTAATATGGGACCAGGATACTACTTTGGGCCCCTGATGTCCTCCCAAGTAAACATAAGAGTTACACCTGTATCTCCACGGATGAGTGTGAGGTATCGATATACCTGGCTCCTGCCTGCAAACAGGCGCACAGAAGCCCGTATCGCCTGCAGTCGTTTGAGTGGCATGGACACAAGAAGGGAAATTTGATCTCTGACATGGTGTAATCTTATTCTTAGTAGTGCACTTACCTTTGATTCAGGTAGTCTTGATAAACCCAACCCCAGCAGACAGCAGTGACTTGGGTCTGGTTTCAATGACAGGACTCGTTTTGGCAACTTCTTCCTAACAATCACGAGGCAGACATAGTCAGAACGTCATGATTTGAAACCAAATTTTGTTAGGGAATACTTGCAGTGTTTTTAGTGTAGGGAGCTTGAGGCAAACAGCCACTGCATAATGCGCTCATTAAAAAATAACTATCTCATCTTGCTAGCTACTTTTTGTATGATTCAAGCGGATAAGGTTGTGACATTGGCATAGAGGCAATTAAAGTCTGCCAACTCCATTCTGTACTAACAAATGTAAAGCCAGTTATATATGTTGGAAGCAACAGGATGTCTAGAATATGCCCAGACCATGATGCACTTGTCAAAAGACTGCACTCTATAGGTCATCGGTGCCACTCGGACACCTGTCCTTTTCCGTATCGCCTATAGGCTAGCAATCGCCAACACTGACTGTTAATCTGTACATTTATCCAGGACCTTATTTTGCCCAAGTTCCCAAAATGCGGTGTTCTCCTGTGGTGGCGACCCTCGGCCCAACAACAAGGCCGCTCTCGTTAGCTCTGCCAACATATGATGGCCATCAGGGCGGAAAAGAAACTAATCCCCAAAGAGGTAATACAGACGTTACTGTTTTGCATGTAGGGATAATGCATGTGGCTCTTGCTAAATAGTCTGATTCTCAGAGCTGGTGAGGCCACACCAGACCCTGAGTGATTCCTACACCTGACCATTGGAGACTTGAGTATACCACAGAGGAAAGAGGGTCTGACTAGGATCAGTATTGAATTGGAAACCTATTGGAAAAGGTATTATCGATGATGTACTGCTATTTAAGCGGGAAAAACCTGCCACATGTATCCAGAATCACTTAAAATATCTGCCTCTGATTCAGAGCTTTTACTGTGGTCTTTCATAAGAAGGATGATGTTCTCTGTACCACTATCCAATTTCTGAATTGGAAGGCGTGTTGTCGTGGTGGCCCATATAGACTTGCTCCAATGCAGCAGGCCACACTGCCAACTCAGCCGAGGTTGATGCCGGTCCTGATGTCCAGCACAACAAGGAGGATGACCCTACAAACAAAGTTGACATAAGCACCACATCTGCTCCTGGCAACTCAACCAGTGAAGGGACTACCACAACAGACGATAATCTCAGGAATGCCTATTCTCTTTGAAAAGATAAATATTTAATGCTACTTCGACTGACTTTTGTCTTCACCATTATGACTACATTGCTAAGAATCTGAAATATTGCATTTGTTAAAAAAGTGATGCCTGGTTGCTGCCATACTGATCATTTCCTAGCTTAGTCTTTTGGTCGTATTGGTGTTTGCGTAGCCAACATCACATCCTGGATTAATTGTGACTCTGGGCCTGATTGAGCATGTAAAGCTATTGGCTTCATGTGAAACTCTGGCTATAGGTCTGAGAATGGTGACTACAACAGGAGGTTGGTGGCCCATTAATTGGCGGAGACCGGGCTTGTGGGAACTGCAGTGAATGGTATCAAACCCATGGTTGCCAATGTTTGCATTCGGCGCCGTTCTTCCCAACCCCACTGCGGACTGGAACCAGAAATCGTTCACTGATTTCTAACTGGTCCTTCCTAAACCGGCGCGTTTTTTGGGAGACTTCCATTATTATCCAGAAGGATCTTTAGTTCGAAAACCCAGTGTTTGGGTTTAGCGTGTGTATGCCTAGCCTCAAAGCAGGGAAGGCTTTGGTCAAGTTCCTCCCTGACTTAACAATTGAAGATGCATGCCAGATCTTAAAATGCCTGGTTATGTATTTAACAAATCAGCTAACCACAACAGCAAGTCTATGCACGATTGATACGTGGCACAAACCATTGGATGCAACGCCTAAGCATCTTAGTTGGCAGACGCTACGGTCAGAAATGCACACGGGATTGCCACAGCACCTGTCTTGATGTCAACAAGCCAGAGTTGAGAAATTATCAGTGCCAATTTATATGGCTGCAAATGTAGACGCAGCACAATTCTTCATTCTCCACTAATTGGTCTAGAACAATCGCAAAAATTTTTCAGATCTGATTGTCACAAGGCCAATGATGAAATGATCAGAATTGGCTGGCCTGTCTAAACGCAGCCAATGGCCCTTTAGGGTTCTAGCCCATATTCCAAAGTGCACGAGTATAGAACACTTATCAATGGCTCGGTTTGCCTTTTAGATCAGTGCACTTAGCCTTGTTCACACTGCAAGGGTCTAATGCTCACATCTTCTAAAATTATTATTTTTTTTCACCTTAGAACCAGGTAGCTTAGTATGAGAACAAGTTTAATTTACAACTGTGACCTGGCCAAGAAAGCAAAGCAGTGCGAAAACAGGGTTACACCATGGAGCTAATCCAAACAGTCACTCAATAAAAAAAAAATCCATATTAGTGTGCAAATTGGTTAGAAAAATGGAGGTAAGCAATAAAGGCCATAGTGGCAGAAATAATTAAACAATTTTTTTCTAGCAATAGAGGTTGCAGAAGATGAATTGTGCAATGTCGAAGATACTGGGGCAAAGAGCAAACAAATATATAACAGTATGGGATGAGGTATTTACAGTATGAGCTATGTGCAGTTGACTGCTCTGACAGCTGGTGCTTAAAGTTAGTGAGGAAGATATGAGTCTTCCAGCTTCATTATTTTGCAATTCTTCAGTCATTGCACCATCAGAGAACTGGGAAGGAAATGCGACCAAAGGAGGAATTGCTTTGGGTACCAGGAAATATACCTGCTGGTGGTGCTGCTGTGTTGTTGTGGAATGCTGACCTCTCCAAGCTAAAAAGGTTACATCAAAATCCTTACCATGGATGTTCCCAGTTACTTTGAATGTCTCAAAAAGTCCATAGTGTTAGAACACAAAGGCCTCAAAGGACAAAAAATGATTTTCAATACAGTCCTTTCTTGCTCGCCACACAGTCAACTAGTGCTTTCTAGCACATTCACTAAAATGTCTGGTCTAAGCAATACATTTCTGTCACTGTGAACCGACTAACTAGCAAGCACAGATATGTAAAATAGTCTAAAACCACAGGGCCAAATAGATCAAAATCTGACGTTAACACAAGTCGCATGGCCGGAATCAAATTTGAACTGATTTCAACCACCGTGAAGGTCAGGGCCAGCTCCAGACATAAGCGTCACTTGGGCCCCCGACCCAAAAAGGTTTAACATATATACAGTACCAGTCAAAAGTTTGGACACACCTACTCATTCAGGGTTTTCTTAATTTTTACAATTTTCTATCATTGTAAGAATAATAGTGAAGACATCAAAATATGAAAATAACACATGAATTCATTGTAGTAACCGAAAAAGGTGTTAAACAATCCAAATATTAGTTAATATTTGTGATCTGCAAAAGTAGCCACCCTTTGCCTATGACAGTGTTGCACGACTCTTGGCATTCTCTCACTTAACTTCATGAGTAGTGCACCTGGAATGCCATTTCAATTAACAGGTGTGCATTTTTACCTTTATTAACTAGGCAAGTCAGTAAGAACAAATTCTATTTGCCAATGACGGCTTAGGAAACACTGGTTAACTTGGCCTTGTCTGGGCAGAATGACAGATTTTCTTGTCAGCCTCGGGATCTATCTTGCAATCTTCGGTTACAAGTCCAACCGCTCTAAACCACTAGGCTACCTGCCGCTTGTTAAACTTTGTTTGTGGAATATTTCCTTCTTAATGCATTGAGCCAAGTCAGTTGTGGTGACAGGTAGGGTATACAGCAAGATAGCCCAATTTGGTGAAAACCAGTTCCATTTAATGGCAAGAACAGCTCAAATAAGCAAAAAAGGACCAGTCATCATTACTTAAACCATGCAGGTCAGTCAAATCTGGAAAATTTCAACTTTGAACATTCTTCAAGTGCAGTCGCAAAAACCATAAAGCGCTACTGATGAAACAAAGCTCTCATTGAGGACCGCCAACAGGGAAAGGAAGACCCAGAGTTTACCTTTTGCAGGAAGATAAGTTTATTTAGACTTACCAGCCTATCAAATTGCAGCCCAAATAAAATGCTTCACCCGAGTTCAAAGAAACAGGACACATCTCAACATCCAACTGTTTCAAGGAGCTGCGTTGATCAGCCTTCATGTCGAATTGCTGCAAAGAAACCACTACAATAGGCACCAATTAGAAGAGAGACTTGCTTGGGCCCAAGAAACACGAGAATGGTCCACATTTTGAGATTTTGGTTCCAATCATCGGAGTCGGTGTCAGACACAGAGTAACGAAAATTCTCCACAGTGTGGTTCCCACCGTGAAAGCATGGGATCATCTCAAATCCAATTCTATTATATAGCCTTTCTTACATCAGCGATATATCACAGTGCTGTACAGAAACCCAGCCTAAAACCCCAAAAACCAGCAAGGCAATGCAGGGTTAGAAGCACGGTGCTAGGAAAAACCTCCAGAAAGGCAAAACCTAGGAAGAACCTAGAGACGAACCAGGCCTAGAGGTGGGCCAGTCCTCTCGCTTCCTGCTTTCCTCCTTTTGGCTGTGCCGGGTGAGATTATAACAGAACATGCCAAGATTTTTCAAAATGCTCATAAATGACCAGCATGGTTCAAATAAAATAATTCACAGTGAGTTTGTCGAGGGGGGCAACCAAGATCCCAAGCACCACAGGTGTAAATTTCTCGTAGTCTATTTCTCACTCAGCGCTCGAGTCCAGAGGTCGCAGGCAGTCCTCTATCCGCTCCATGCCACTGCTCTACGTCATGCGACCTCGTCGTATCCTATGAGAACCGAGTCTAGGAGATCATGCGTATTTATCTCTACGTCCTCGTCTTGTATAACAGGTGCATGTATCTATTTATACGAGCATCGCGCATGACCCGCGAGGGACAGAAGCTCTGAAGACGTGGGGGTCAAAGTGCACAGTCACGAGGTCAGATTGGGAACGGACTCACGTGCCAATAGTCTATATCCAGATTTGCACAGTAGTCATACGTTAGCGAGCACGCTATCTCGTGTACGTCACTCAGGGGGTAATCTTACTCGAAGCTAATTCGCCAGGAAGAAAGACTTGAGATCCAAGTGTTCTAGCCTATATACCACTACATCACAATCACAATGAGGGAACTACCTCGGATCCCACAGCCAGACGTTAACAACCCTGCCGACACGACTGAAAAAGGGGGCATAACAGTCGCCGCCCTCTACGCTAAGGGTCAGGCATATCGAGGAAACTGCGAGCAATCAGCGACTCGGCACTCGTCCTAAGCGAATGAACCTACACCGCTGCAACACACCTGCATCCACTCTATTTTCGATTATGCACGAATGGAAGGCTCATTATGAACACATAACCGAGCACAGACGCAGGATAGGTAAAGTGCACTCTCCAGACGAGAAACATTTTCTGGCGCAGAATATGTAGCGAGCCCCCACAGTGCCCATCCTGTTCTTCACGGGAGAAATAATCCTTGTCCAACCTCAACCAAGGTTGACGCACGTCTCAACAGGAGCGTCAGGAGGGTGCAGCCAGGCCTGAGTGAATTTCATGCCAACTAGAACAGATCGTCGCCCGGCGCGCGCACACAGCCACAAGGAAGCAGGTGTCGCCATTTCCAGCTGAGGAAAGAACCGATGGGCAGGCAGGTTCGAGAGCGGCACTCCATAGGGCGCGTTCACCACTCGATCTTAGGACGAGATGAAGTGAGCTACCTGGTGTGAGACCATACATAGAATACAAGCCACACGAGAAACTTCAAGTCTACGGTATCAGCCAGGAGGCGTCACAGTAGAGCGCGACTGACAGCAATCAGAAATCGTCGCTCGACCCCAGCAGCAGTATATACAGCGCTAAGACCGAGAACGGATATCGGTTGCTCGCTAGCCATCTATTCCATTCCAACCTTTTCACACTCCTGGCCAGGAACTTAACCAATTAATAAGCCGTACCTCTGAAATAAGGACATAGTTAGCCCCTCTACCACAAGCTCTGAAGACAACCCATCCTTGAGGGTTCGCCGGCTTTGTTACACGAATCACATCATCGTTACGGTCTTCATGTGGCATCCCTATTTTCCTCATTTTATTGTTTGATGATGAAGCGCAGAGTATGAGTATCGAAGAAACCTCGCCTCTCCCACATGACGTGTGTCTTGGCCTTTTAAAGTTTCGAGGAGGCGAGGAAATTTTTTGGAATCCCATCGGCTCTTCATCCTGTAGCGTGAATTCATGTGATTTGACGAGATATTGCGCTACGCGTGAGGACTACAGTATAACCTCCGCAAAGGGATTCGGAAGCATGTGAAGTGATAGAGTGCCGTTCCATATATCATTTAAGCTATGTAGTAGCCCAGTTAAAAGACTCGTTACAGAAATACGAGCTCTTCGTTAGTTTCCTTCCGTGTAATGCATGGGGTAAGCCACGGATTAGGGTAAGGCTGTAATGGTCCACACGATACTCCCTATCCTCCTCTTGCTTCATCTCATCACAAGTGCTTTATGTGTACGCGCGCCCCGCCTCCTCCATGTGCCTATCTCAGGACACTCCACGCATTTACCGATCGTGCTTCTCTATCGGCTTAAGCGAGACATAAGAAAAACAACAGACTAAAAGACATGTCACCGACCTCTCGTTAGACAGATCACTTAGAAAGATAATAAAGCCATTTTGTTGGTCCGTGAAACGCTAGATTATGCACAGTTTGCTATATCCTGCCTTGAACTGCTCTCTTATCGTGGAATTGAGCGCTACCCGTTTACGACGGGTGGCCGTGTGATCTTCCATTGCAACCCTTATACTATACTCTTTACCAATTGTATTATGCTGGGACCTCATTGTCGCCGTGAAGTAAATGACCTACACGTTTACGGACGTTAGGTATAGCTCGGTGCGAGACTTGGAGCGGAGCAGGCCTCCATGCACATCGTCGTCTCCCGTTAAGAACGTCCTGACCACGCTAAGGAACCAGCCTGAGGCAGGTATTGGTCCCCTTTTCTTTTCTCTTATAGAGCGGTCCCGTTCTTTCCTCTGAAATGGGTCTGCTCGCAGCGCCTGGAGCCCATGATTGACAGAATCCAGCTCATGGACGTGCGTATTTGTTGGTGATTACAGGCCTCAAATTATGACACTAGGAGCGTACTATCCGTTTTCTCTGAGGGGAAATGGTCAGGTATTCCTATGAGTATGAGTGAGAGGATACTTGCCTGCAGTGGAAGGTGTGAGTCGTATAGTGTCGAATATCTGGGTAAAGTAGCTCTCTGCTGCGCCGACAGTCAGACCCTGGATAACCGCCCCTGCCTTTGAATCTGCTAGCACCTGGGGCGCTAAAGATTACCGGGCGGGTACCGATGTAAGAAATAACACGTATAAAAAAAACAAAATTACTGCATATTTTCCAAGGAACGCGAAGCGAGGCTGGGCATCTCTTATCTCCGTGCTTCGTCTCGCCGTAACACCACTGGGCTGACCGAATTCTTGCATGCGCATCTGCTATAACGACCGATAAACAAACATGGGGCAGTGAGTAACTGGCTCTCACCACAGGGAGTTTCATCATGGTCATTGCTTTCGCCGTACGCCTTTCAGGGGGTGCGTTTCACTTTGAGTGTGTGAGCAGTTGAAGTCTACCTAAGAAGTACAAGCCTATAGGCCGTTTTCTTGTAGATCTTGGCGGCTGCCCCACAAGGCCCCTTTGGGTTGCGGGGCCCGGTGTCTCAGCAGCGAGAATCTAGTATGAATGGCTTGTTGGGTACAACCATCTAGTCAACTTTAAGATCGTTCCTTATCTGCATAAGTATTTGGCTTTTAATTGTATGTAGTACGTTGATTATTAGAATGAATATACCTCTTGCTCCGGACTGGTGGGCGGCAGGGCAAAGTTTGTCTGGGGTGGATAGTTGTTAGTCCAGTTTTCCCCGATCCTCTGTGCCCTCAGCTGGGCGCTCGTCACCTGTTGCTCCTGTCAAATTTTTCTCGATGTCTACAGATTCTTTTACTAGATAAGTTATCATCCCTTATGCACACTGCCTCCTGTAGTTCGTGACCTATCCTCGAGTTGTATGTTTGGTGACGCAGTTTCAAGTTAGGTGTAGGTTGTCGTAGTTTAGTTCTAAAGACTGGTTCATTATACTACTCATTATATCCTCAGGTTAATTGTCGCGCTCTCGTCTCATGGACCATTTGCCATGTTACGTATCTATACGCGATTAGTCTGTCTCTTCATTGGAATAATCATCACATTGTCGCTTCATATCTCCGTAGGACTCTGGAGCCCATCGAAACCATACCTCAGGTACTTGTATCTAAATGTGGGCCATACATTTTAGCGTTCCCAGTGCTGTCCGCTCTCTCTCCAGAATCCAGGCTCTGCTAGGACTCTCGATGGCCCTTCTGTGCTCCAGTTGTCTCACCATGTCCTGCCATGCGAAAAGATCAGATAATGAGAAACCGTTAGGAGCCTGTCTCAACACTATAAAAAAGGAATATACGGACGTTGCTCACCCGTGCCCCAGACCCGTTGGTTTCAACTCGCTTAGAGACAGGGCAGGGAGCTCTCCCATGTGAGGATGAAGTTTGCGTACCTACATAGTTGCGAGATCATGCGTACATCGTCAACCACTCTCACCCATCATGACTCCGCCTCTATAGCCACTCTGCTCCACTATCGTTGGCACACGCCGTTTCGCATTAACTCACATTTGTCGATCTCTCAGCATATTTGATTATCTATGTTAATTGTGTATTCCTCACTGGGGTATGTACAAACATGAACACTGCGGGCTTTAATAGTCCATTCAGGAACACCATTACAATGACGACCAACTATAGTAGACCTCATGTGCTATCTAATGCTAGTGTCACTCTGAACACCACTGAGCTCGACCACACTCAGGAGAAGAGGAAAACGCCACACCTCATAGCCTGTTGGTCACTCCATGCGTTAGTCGCTACGGTGTGCTTCACTAGGTGGTGCTGATCCGACTGCCCCCTTTATCCACCCCTGTCCTTCACACACTTGCGCTCCATGTGGCGCTGTGGAGTTTATTAATTGTTCCGGCTAGGTATTATACATGTGGTCCAGGGGGCTAGGGTTACAGTTATTAGTTAGTTAGCCATTGGTAGAGATATTTCTACGGCGGCTGTTCTAATCTAGAAATAATAATATCTGCTGAGTGTGAATTTTAAGTGATACTCCCATGCGCATTCCACCCTAAGAGAGAAGGCATAGTCCTGGGGGTAGCCATGCCTCAGAGCTAGCCTACTTGCTGGTCCTCCAAGCCCAACCATGTGGGGGTAGGGATTTTGCCTGTAGCGTCGTGACTTGCTGCTCGCCAGATTTTACAAACATCCGTTGCTGCACTTGCGGACTATGAGCAACATCCCTCTGATACCTTTGTGTTGACTCCATCCTCGTGACCGTGTCTACGGCTGGGTGTCCCACGGAACACATAACTAGTCCTCTTCTCTGCCATCTCTCGGACCTCCTTGTCATATCCTGGTCGTCCCTGCGCAACTGCCGCATAACCTTTTGTCCCGGGTACGGCACTCCCCATGAACGGCCTGCTGTATCTTCCCATCGAGCCCTACTCTACTTGTCTTCCAACCTGGTATGCGTGCGGTCGTAAGCATGTGTTTTTTGTTGTATCCTCTCTCTTGATACCTTCTGAGTGCAAGCCACGCACCTTTGTCTTGTCGTGCCTCAAGCTCTAGAAATGCATCTAGGCCGGTTCTGTATAGATTAAAGAGTCCCATGACAATGACAATACTATTTACGTCTTCTACAGCGTAAGGCTGTAGAGCACGTCTTGTGCAGGGCCTACCCGTGTCGCTGATGTTCTTTGATTATGCTTGAGCGCCTAGGCTGGGTCATGTAGGTTGACAATCGTAGAAACCCATGTTATCGTTTGGTCCACCTGGTATCTGTTGCACTCATGATGAAATACATCCACTATGGACACGTACAAAGACAGGAATATCCACCAGCATGATGCCTTGCACCTGCTACATCGGTACCTTATTACCATATTAGTATTCCTGATTGAGACCATGCCTTTTCCTCTGATGTTGGTCTCTCCTATATGACGCCACTCGTGCTCTTCAAACATACATCTGCACATGTTCGTCTTGCAATTCATTTCAGAAAGTTTGGTAGGGCTGATCGGTCCTGTGTCTGTATAAAACACTGACATCGGCTGATGCCATAAAAACCTGCGTCTTGTTTAATCAACACAACATAACATGGATCTATGGAGATTGTATGCTATGCTTAGATGACGTTTTCTCTATTTTGAAGGAAGGAAAAACATTGGTTCCAATATAGAGATTTCTAAGCAATAGAGGCAAGGCAGGGCCTGTATCAGTCGTTGTAATGCCACCTGCTCTTTACGTCAGTTTTACATCGTGGGTCGGAGCTTAGTGCTTAACCCTATATCTTGTGAAAGAATCGGTAAGGCTACTCCTACCTGACACAAACAGGTAATCACAAGCCTTTGTGTGGCACTAGCGACCCAACAAGAGTGCCCATCTAACGCGTGCAGGTCCGGTCCCTGGTGGTTGCAGCAGTTTAGGGCTCAAGCGTTTTCTGTGCGATATTTAAAGTACACTGGCACGCTTAACTCTGACCTGTGGTTGTCGATAGTAAATAAATAGGTGAAATAAGGAGTAATCCACTAAATGATATTTTACACAAGCACTTTAAAGCATAGCGTGGTTATCTTTAGCTACTCTCTCATATATGATTAGTTTATAAGTTGTAGTTATGATGAGTATATTAGACCATGATTAGTGTTGTTTATTGTAAACCACTTTTACGCCAAACGTATTGAGAGGGGTCATTTTGGAGGATGACAACTGGCTGTGCTTGTAACTATTATTGCCAAGAATCCACAAATATATAACTAACAATATGTGCTCTTGTGAGAACTATTGCCGAGATAAATTCTAACAACCTATTCAAGATAGTACAGATCCGATGATGATGTACATTTCATTTGTTATTTATTCGCGCTTTTTACGTCACATACCTAAAAATACATTGCAGTTAACAATTAGTTAGAAACAATATCTATAAGTATATGAATGATAATAGAATGGAATAACCTTGAATGGAGGTTATCCCGATGTGTTCACCAATAACTGTTAGCTGAAATGAGACATTAAGGATTACCAATGGAAATATGTTCCATATACTACTCAAACCTTCTTATTAGTTTTGGTCCGGGGACCAAATTTGTGGTATTATACTCTCCCTTAATGTTCATTTGAGTAGCTCTTTTATCCTCAGCCAGAGCTGAATGGCGCGATTTTAAACCCACGATAATTCCAGAGATTTTGATTTCTGCCCGCCATGCGACTTTGTGGTTCTACGGGTTCAAAAATTTTGAATATCATAGAATTATGCCTCATTAAACAGCGATTTGATCATTACTAAGACAATAATTTTTAGCACCAATCCTTCTTGTCTGTTCTGTTGCTGGTGCGACTAATAAAGGAGGTCCATAGGCTCTAAAGGGAATATTCTAGCCTCTTTGTCACCACGATACACAAAGCTAAATACGGCACCAGGATACCTAGATCTTCAAAATTTGTTGAGAGAGGAAGTGCTGTGCATTTTATTGGACAAATACTTTACCCTACGGTCTGACGTGCCTTAATGCCTGCACAAAGCATAGAGAGCTGTATGCTCCCTCAGTATAGGAAAATGATCCCTCCTGTTCTCAGTCTGCTTGATCTCCATATGGCTGCCTCCACCAACATCGCTTTAAGAGAATTTGGCAGAACTACTAGAGTTCCCATCTGGAAGCCCGATCCTCAAACAAGATCCACTGCACAGAACCATCACTAGTTACAGAAGTGTGACGTTTGTCGTGGGCGAAGCGTGTCATTCCTCTCTGATAGTAAACGTTATGTGAACAAAGTAGATGCCTCCAAGTACCCGAGTAATCCAATAGCACCGCGCAGCACTTACCCCTACACATCTCCCTTCCCTTCCGAGCCCTCAAGACTAGCCACTTACATGACTGGAGGTGTGTTTTGGGTCATTGTCCTGTTGGAAAAACAAATGATAGTCCCACTAAGCGCAAACCAGATGGGATGGCGTATCACTGCAGAATGCTGTGGTAGCCATGCTGTTAAGTGTGACTTGAATTCTACATTCAGTGGCAAGAAAAGTATGTGAACCCTTTGGAATTACCTGGATGTCTGCATAAACTTTACATAAAATGTGATCTGATCTTCATTTAAGTCAACAATAGACAAACACAGTGTGCTTAAACTAATAACACACACATTATTGTATTTTTTCTTGTCATATTGAATACATAATTTAAACATTCACAGTGTAGTTTGGGAAAAGTATCTGAACCCCTAGGCTAATGTCTTCTCCAAAAGCTAATTGGAGTCAGGAGTCAACTAACCTGGAGTCGAATCAATGAGACGAGATTGGAGATTTTGGTTAGAGCTGTCTGCCTCATAAAAAACACTCACAAAATGAAGTTGCTATTCACAACAAGCATTGCCTGATGTGATCCATTCCTCGAACAAAAGAGATCTCAGAAGGCCTAAGATTAGAAATTGTTGCCTTGCATGAAGCTGGGAAGGGTTAGAGAAGTATCCTAAAAGTCAGTCCACGTAAGACAAATTGTCTTATAAATGGAGAAATTTCAGCACTGTTGTTTACTCTCCCTAGGAGTGGCCGTCCTACAAAGATGACAGCAAGAGCACAGTGCAGAATGCTCAATAAGGTTAAGAAGAATCCTAGAGTGTCAGCTAAAGACTTATAGAAATCTCTGGAAGATGCTAACATCTCTTTTGCGATCTACGATACATAAAACACTAAACATGAATGGTGTTCATGGGAGGACACCAGGAAGAAGCCACTGCTGTCTCAAAAAAACATTGCTGCATGTCTGAAGTTCGCAAAAGAGCACCTGGATGTTCCACAGCGCTACTGGCAAAAATTCTGTGGACAGATGAAACTTAAGTTGTGTTGTTTGGATAGGCACAACACAACTGGTGACCAAAGTGGACGAGGCCTCCGGCTGTTACTGGTGACCAAAGTGGACGAGGCCTCCGGCTGTTACTGGTGACCAAAGTGGACGAGGCCTGCCGCCTGGTGGCAGAGGAGCTGCAGAATGTTTACCTCAGCCACTACATAAAGAGGAAGGTGAGATGTTTACTAATTGCATGTAACTGCATGGCCGTTAAAGATCAACGCAAAGCGCTAATTGGCTAAGTTAAAGGGATAGTTCCCACAAATTACATCGGTTTCCTTACCCTGTAAGCAGTCTATGGACAAGGTATGACCTCAATCCATGCTTCGGTTTAGTTTCCTTGGCACGGTTTCCAAATGGATCTGTGGCACAGAACCCCTTTAGCATTTGTGGCACAAATCCCATTCAAGTCATGGGACCTATATTAGCATTTTCCGCGCATCATGCTCAAATGATCTATACGTGACTTTGTTGAACTTCACAATCAATTTTAGATACTTTTGTATAATTTGGACATGTTGAGCGAAACATGCTAATTATAACGGTCCAATGATTTGAATGGGATTTGTGCGACAAATGCTAAAATGTTAGCATTTAGAATCCGTGCCAGGGAAATAAAACCAATGCATCGATTGCTGTCATACCTTGTCCATAGACTGCTAACAGGGTAAGGAAAACAATGTAGAAGTTTGTAATTTGGGTGAACTATCCCTTTAAGTAATTGCTAAATGTGTTTGTGTGTTTTTCAGACCTTGGGTATTCCTGTGTCTTGTATTCTGCCAGTGAACAACTACAGCCACTAGTGTGAGCAGGATCAGAACACTGATATCCTGCCGCCCAGTCTGAACCAGATGTTGAACTACGCTGACAGCTTCTTCAAAAACCAGCTAGAGGAGCAGGAAGAGCTGCATGCATATTAACCCCGACCCCGCCCCAAACCTGAGCCAACAGAGACAAGTACTGTTACATGCACACAATAWTGCGATTATTGTGGATAGCCAGATTAATATRATAGTTCGATTAAAATGTTTACTTGCTTTGCTTAGAATAACTATTTCCCTAATAATCCTGTTTGCATGGACACATCTGAAATCAGGCTACCTGATGGCACACTGATAAATGCAGACAATCGCGCATAAAAAAAGTTCTACCACAGCAACCAGTTTATTTTGGGTAGAGTATTGATTCGGCATTCGGACATATAGCATGTTCGTATATAGAAGAGCATACATTGAGTTTCGTTCCAAGAACTACGTCGTCGCGCTAGGACGGGGGCGCGCTCGCTAGTGCTAGAACAGGATGAATAGCACCACTGGAACCCCAATTAGGTTGTTACTGTCTCATAATAGAGAAGACTGTCAGAACCAGGTGTTGTTTAATCCGCGTATGCTTACTTCAATTCGAACTTTACACCGGATTTAACATAAACAGAGTAAGTGTTTGAATGACTATTGCAAATAATCTGCCTACTGCCTTAATTCCGTTTAATATAACAAACTATTAGTGTGGAGTAAACCACTCAAAGACATGTTTTGAGTTACTAAATTTTCTTGGTAAGATGTAGTAATGTAACCAAGTATAGTTTATGCAGTCTTATGTGTTGGTCTGTCTATCTTCTCTGCAAACCTTACTTTAACCTACCTGTTAATAAGTCCCATGGATTGAAGGGTATCTCCCTAGGTACTGCGCCAGGGTAGTCCACCAGAGGGAAAGGACTCCCCTCTATCAAGTACCGTTCCCAGTTTAATGATACTATTTGTGGAAATTCAACACAGGGATCAAATCAATATTAATGAATCATTGTTTTAGCACAGGCTGGGGAGATTAAGTACAATATCTACGAATGCATAAAGTACTGGATCTGAAAGTGAAGTCCCCCAGGGCAAGTCCTGTAGAGATTCTTCTTCATTACAGGTAGCAACATCATACATAGGCAGTTCGATAGGTTGGTTCTGCATAGTCGTTGGACTATCTTACTTATAAAACCATATCTGGGTAGTTCTGCCAGCATGTCTAAGGAAGGGCTCATGTCGCCCACTACTCATATCTTACCAGCACCTAGGCAAGGAACGAAGGATATTTAGTGACCTAAGACAGATTAACATTTCAGGCTGTCTCGCACAATTAATCATTTCACATATGTTGTACTAGATTCATGTTATTTTACCACTAACTCTGTTAATATTTTATGAAAAGGATCACTTTCCTGCTTTTACTCATGATTGTTGTAAATTGTTTTGTGTTGTACTCGGACTGCATCTCCAATTATCTTATGTTGGATTCTCCTCTGTCTTTCTGAAAGTTTGGACAACTTTATAAGCAAGTCTTGAGTGAGTAGCGCCTAGATTATGCACAGATATTTTTGCAGCATATATTTTTTAATTAAAACTGTATTGAAAAAGGCAATGAGCCAGTATAGTTGTATTCGTATCTGACCACATAGCAGTACGACTCTGCGACAACACTAATACACATATTGTATCTATTACGAATATACACTAGGGACAAAAACATTGAAGAACACCTATTCCATGACGAATGACCAGGTGATCCAGGTGAAGCTATGATCCCTTATGATGTCGCTTATTAAAATCCACGTCAATGTGTGATTGAAGTGGAGACACAAGGTTAAGATGAATGTTAGCCTTGGACAATTGAGACAAGGATTGTGTGTGTGTGCCATTCACGGTGACGTGGGGAAGAGACAAAGATGAAGTGCCTTTGAACGGTAGTGCCAGCACAACCGGTGTTGTGACAAGAACTGAAATGCGTGTTGGGTTTTTCAAGTTCCACAGTTTCCGTGTTTCACACCTAAAGAACAATTAATTTTACGGAATATTTTCCTACAATTTTGAATACTCTGTTAATTGTAAACTTGGGCAAAGTCAGAATGGCACTACTCGGAAAATAAGATAAAAGGTTTATAAAGCCATTTAAAACATCTGAGACAGTGTATTCCCGAATCCATCCTTACTAGTTAGAAGTAAAATCCGACTGACTTCAGATCAGTATCACACCCTATGCCGCTAGCCACTCAATTCTGCGTTCCTAACCGGATAGTCAATCAAAGTGAGTTGTTAGAGTAGCGAGCATCTGGAACACGACAGTGAGCAGAGGGATGTCTGTGGGATGTCATCAAGCTCCCGACTGTAGTTTCACTGCAGACACAGACTGGACCGCCGACACCACCTCACCCGCGGTCTTGAAACAAACACACACCACACACCGTGCATGCGCGTACGCCCCACAACACAACACAGACACACAGACACACACAAAATCACATGTTATAGTTAAATACAGTGGTGTAACTATGTGAAATAGGTTCAGACTCAGCCATGCACTCACTCCTCATACATGTAGTGGCGGAGTAGATTGTTCGTCAGATGTCATACTCTCACTGAGACGGCCTCATCCACCTTGAGGAGAGGACAGCTTGGGACACTACGAGCACAAACAGACAGAACACACACAACACCAGAAAAAATTGTAGAACCCACGCACGCATCACTTCCTTCCTTACCCAGCTTGTTGATCCCCTTGCGAGGCGGCGAGGCTTGTCCACATCTTGCAGAGAGCAGATGAACCGTGCAGGCGCTCAGTAAACGTAGACCCACACAGTGGATCGTGTCTTTCAGCCTGGCGCGACTTACAGACCGGACACCATCCGTTGGACAGACATGGAACGGTTGAATGGGGGAGAGAAACAGAATCAGCCCACAGATAAATATTAACTACTACTATAACTTACTACGCACTTCACACAACATGCTTTCCCTACATTGAGGCTGGTGCTACTTAACTCGGAGGACAGCGTCATGTAATGGTGGAATGATTGGTATCCAACACTGAATTCTCTTAGTGATACATTTTCTATTCATTCTAATCTTCTCCAAAACTCCACTGCTACCATTTGCCGTTTTACAACTGGTACTTGTCCCTGTACGTGCCTATCTTAGGTACTGTTGATGTCGTATATATCCAGCCCTGCGCTGGGTCTTCCTCCAGGCTCTGGTGTCACAGCAGGAACCAGAGGGGAGCCTCCACACCTGCTCTGCCTTTGATGCTGTAAGGTACGGAACTACGAGAGAGAGGCGAAGAGATGTTAAAGCTCCAATACAATAGGATGTTCAAGTCTTGCTTTATTCAGACATAGTTGTGAAGTAGGCTCAATGAGCAAATGGGAGACGGGGGGACTGGCGGGGGTCTTGAGTGTTGGTGGCCTGGCGGTTGGGATTGGGCTTGGCTGAGAAGGCTGGAAGGTTCGGTCCCGATTCGGAGATTTGTAAGATTGCCATTTGCGCCTGGTTGCTCCTGTGGGTCCTCTGGATGAGGTGAGTTGCTAGAAACAAATGTCAAAATGTTGAGCGGCTTCACGCAGTAGATGGTATGTTTTAAAAATTCATTTTAAGAAACTTATAATCCATAATTCTACTCGGATGACTATTACAAAAAGAAAATACAATAAAACGTAACAGCGTTTACAAAAACTATAGATTGTGTAACGGCTTCTTTCCTGGGTAAGAGAGGACCAAACTGCGCGCGGCTAGTGTCAACAGAGACATTAAACGTAACAGCTATACAAAAATAACAAAGATCAACAATGTGTAAAACCAAGACAGTCCAATCTGATGCAGAACACAAACAGACGACAACCACCCACAATCCCAACAACAAACACACCTATATATGATCGCATCAGGACAACGATGACAGCTACTGACTTGAGACCATATTGCTGACACAGAAACAGAGCAAACTAACCACACACATAGAATGCCCACCACTTCACACCTACTATATAACAATCAAAAACAAGTTAATCAGGTCTAGGTAAGGATCAGATACCCCCCTCTCCAGTGGAACTCGCGGCGCACTTCCTAAAACTTCAAGGGATGGGTCTGGGTGGCGTTTCTGTCCGCTGTGGCGCCCGCGCAGGACGAGGCACACTTCCACCATTGTCTTGTCCCCTCCTTAGGTCCTTTGAGTGGCGACCTCGCCGCCGAGCCTGGTCTAGGGACTCGACAAAGTCCCCCTATAGAGCGTAGGACGGTGAGAGCCAGCCAGGCAGAGGAGTCAGCTCAGGAGAGGTAGCAGATCAAGAGTACAGGACGCGGCTAGTTCTGGCTGAAGGGCAGCTCCGGAGGCATGGAGGCACTGCTGGAAGAAGGGCAGCTCCGGTGCGAGGGGCAAGTCATGACTGAGGCGCAGCTTGACTGGAGGGCCGACTCATGACTTGAAGGCAAGCTGATCTGGGGGCAGCTCATGATGAAGGGGCAGCATGCATGGATGGCAGTGGGCATTGCTGAATGGCGGCAGCTGCATGACTGGCGGGACTCATGATGGGGCAGCTCATGACTGAGGGCAGCTCATACTGAGCAGCTGGATGGAGCAGACTCAATGACTGGAGAGCAGCTCATGACTGAGGCAGCTCATGCTGGAGAGCAGCTCAAGACGAGGCAGCTCATAGACTGGAGGCAGCTCTGCTGGAGGCAGCTCCTGCTGGCTGCGCTGCTGGCGGCTCCTGAGGCTGGCGCTCTGGGCCTGACTGCTGGCGCTCGGCGTCTGAGGCTGGCCTCTCGTGTACTGGCTGGCGCTCTGCGGCTTCCTGAGCTGGGCTTGGCTTGGCTGGCTGGCGGCTCGGCGCTCCTAGCTGGTGGCGGCTTGGCCGCTCCCTGAACTGGCTGGCGGCTCTGGCGGGTCCTGCGTGCTGCGGCCTCGGCGTTCCTGAACTGGCTGGCTGCGGCTCCTGGCGGGCTAGCGCATGGCTGCGCTCTGATCGGTGAGCGGGCCTTGCGGCTCCTGACCGGCTTGGCGGCTGGCGGCTGCCTGATCGGCTGGCGGCTGGCGCTCCTGACTTGGCTGGCGCGGCGGACGTCCTGCGTGGCGGCTCTGGCGCTCCTGACTGGCTGGGCTGGCGCTCTGAGCTGGGCTCTACGGCTCTGACTGGTGCGCCTGGCGGCTCTTGGCGGCGGCTGCCTCGACTGTGTTCGCTCCGGACGGCTTCTAATGGCTCGGACAGACCGCGCTCTAATTGGCTCGGGACAGGACGGCGGCTTGACAGGCGCTGGGCAGACGTGGCTCAGGGCGCGTGGCAGACCCGGTGGCATCAGTTGGCGCGAGCGACGGATGGCTCAGATGGCGCTGAGGGACCAGACGGGGCAGTGGCTTCAGATGGCGCTGGCAGACGGATGGCTCAGATGGCGCGAGACGGAGCTAGAATGGCGCTGGCAGACGGGCCAGCGCTGGGCAGACGATGGTCAACGACGGCGCTGGGCAGCAGCAGCGACGGTGCCTGGCAGCGCAGGCAAGCTCAGACGGCGCTGGGCAGACAGGATTGGCTCGACGCGCTTGGGCAGCAGCAGCTCAGACGGCGCTGGCAGGCAAAGCAGTGCAGGCGGCGTTGAGCCAGACGAGCAGTGCAGCTGCGCGTTGGGCAGACGCCGACTCTGACCTGCTGAGGGCATGTAGGGCCTGGTGCGTGTGCCAGAATCTGGTGGTACTGGGCTGGAACACGTCACTCAAGTAGTGCGGGGAGCAGGAACAGGGTCACACGGCCTCGTCGAGGCGCCAGTAGGCCTGGGCGTGTACCGGCACTGGTGGTCCGGGGCTGAGGGCAACGCACTCAGGCGAGTGCGGGAGAAGGAACAGTGCTACAGGGCTTGGATAGCCACAGAGGTAGATGACGAGGTTGATACTGGAGGTATGGGCTGAGACACGCACACCAGGAGAGTGCGTAGGAAGAGGACAGGGCGTCTGGACGCACTGGAGGCTGTGCGTGGGCCGGAACTGAGGTACTGGGCTGGGGGCAGTGGCCGCCGGATATACCGGACCGGCAGGCGTACTGCTCCCTTGAGCACGAGCCTGTCCAACCTACCTGTTTGTAGAGCTCCCCGTAAGCCGACCAGGTGCGGGGAGTGGAATAACCCGACGGCTGTGTTGGGAACCGGGGACACCATGCGTAAGGCTGGTGCCATGATAGTGCCGGACGAGGAGACGCACTGGAACGCAGACGCGATGAGCCGGCTTCATGGCACCTGCTTCAAGCCAATCTAGCCCACCAGTGCGGGAGTGGTATAACCCGCAACCGGACAAGCACACGTACAGGAGACACCGTGCGCTCTCCGCATAAACACGGTGTCTGCTCATCCGATCTCAGGTAATATCACACACCTCAGGGCGAGTACCGTTTTAGCTACCCAAACACATCTCTCTTCTTTCGCTCTCCGCTCAATGATCACAACAACTCATCAAATGTCTCATAATCTCCCACCTTTTCACTTTCCTCATTGTCCAATAACTCCTCACAATTTCCGACTGTACAGCATTAGCCAACTGCTCCTTATGGTAAGCACGGGGAACTGGTCAAGTCCACTTGACCCGCCACAGCTCCACCGTGTTCCCCCCAAGAATTGTTTGGGGGAGCCCTCTCGGGCTTGCCCACTGCTTGCTAGACTCTGCGCTGATGGCTGCTGCCATGTTCCTCGTAGCCACGCTGCTTGGCCAGTTTGGTGGGTGGTTCTGTAAGGCTTTCTTCCTGGGGTGAAGGAGAGACAAGCATCAGCGCGGCTATGTTCAACATGCTTATAAAGAAGAGACAAAACGAAACTATACAAAAATACAGAATAACAATGTGAAACCAAACAGTCTATCTGGTGCATTTACAACACTAAGACAGAAGCAACCACCACAATCCCCAACACAAAATCAGCACCTATATAATGATTCTCAATCAGGACACGATTGACTAGCTGCTCTATTGAAGCCTATCAGGCTGAACACAGAACGAACAAACTAGACACACAACATAGAAGCCCACCCGCTCCCCGACCAACTCAAAACAAGCAACACCATAAGGAACTAATGGTCGGACGTGACCAATTTGTGGTGACGCTGGGGAGCAAGAAAACCACATCGCTCTGGCTAGAAACCACTGCAGGTTTAGAAAAGACAGTTTTCTGAACTTTTAATCCTCCCACCGTGGATGTCACAGAGGAAGTTTTTTTAGCATTTCTTTATCTTTTTTAATACACGATCATAGAAAATGCAATTTTCCATAACTTAGAACCTGGACATGGTGCCTGGAAATAATAAATATGAGGTGAACAGTGGCAGAGATTGTCCTTTAAATCCCAGAACTGCATCTTTAGCACAACCACACTGCATGTCCTGACCTGTTTTCTGTTGTTGTATCGTGTGTATGGGCAGGCGAGTTTTGGGTGGCATCTATGTTTTGTTGTCTTATGTTGGTTTGGGTTGCCTGTATGGCTCTTAATTAAGAGGTGTTTTCGTTTTCTCGTTATTAGAAGTCTTTAGAGTAGGCTTTGTCTTCATGTTGTTTGTGGTGATTGTCTCCTGTTCAGTGCTGTCATGTTACCCACACGGGACTAGTTCCGGTTTTTAGTTGTGTCGTTCGTTATTATGTAGTCCTGTTTCCTGGTTCTGCGTTCTCACGTTAGTGTAAGTTCGTGTCAGTCTGTCTTACATTCGTTGATTATTTGTTTTGTAATTATTCAAGTTTTGTCGTGTTTTTTCCGTTTTTCTATTAAATCACTAGTAGATCAAACCGCGCGCATTTATGGTCAAATCCTGCTCCACTCTTCGATGGAGAAGGGGAAGCCGTACAATCACCCACAACTAGATCAAGCAGCGGGGTTAAACGAATCAGCGCGACAGCAGCAGTGGGAAAAGGAGGATTGACATGGGAAGAGATCCTGGACGGTAAGAGGACCTGGCAGAGCGCAGTGGTAGTGCCGCCGCCAAACGGAGCTGGGAGGCGAACGAAAGAGGAGAGGCGACGTTATGAGGAGGCAGCACGAACAGAGCTGGAGGACCCGTGAGTAACCCCAAAAATTCTTGGGGGGGGGGGGGGGGCTAAAGTGGAGGCTGCGAAGCCGGGTTGATACTAGCCAACTCCCCGGGCTTGCCGTGGAATAGGGCGTCCTGTACTGGGTCAGACCACCGTGTGCGGTAAGCGCACGGTGTCCCAGGTACGCGTGCTTAGCCCAGTGCGGCTTTCCCTTGCCGCACTGGTGAGGGCTAGGTTGGCATCGAGCCGAGTGTGCCTAGAAGCGCCCATAATCTCGTGTCTCCAGTACGTCTCTCGCGGGCGCTACATGGCACCAGCCTTACAGGTGGTGTCCCGGTTCGCCTGCAATAGACCCAGTGCGGCGTATTCACCTCCCGCACTTGGCAGGGCCTACGGGGACATTCAACCTGGTAAGTGTGGGAGGTCTCGGTCTCAGAGCACGTTGTCTCTCCTTCCACGTCCGTATGGATCGGCGCCACTTTCCCGCCCAGCCTAGTACTCACCAGTTGCCGACCACCGCCCAGGTCTCAGTGGCCTCTCCAGACCTGTTCCTCTTCCACGGCACTGCTCCTATGGTCGTTCCACAGCCCAGTGCTCCAGTCGGTACCGCGCACGCAGGCTGGTCTTCCTCTCCGTGCCCTACAGAAACTGCGTCTGCCCACGCGCCTGAACTGCCGTCTGCCACGCGCACTGAATGCGCCGTTGCCCAGCGGCGCTGACTGCCCGTGCTGCCCGCGGCGCCTAACTGCGTCGCCCAACGGCGCGCAGAACTTGCCCGTCTGACCATGACGCCTGCAGCTAAGCGTCGCAGGTTGCAATTAGCCGGCCGCTCTGCCAAGAGCCTACAGAGCTCCGCCAACGCAGATGAGCTTCCACCAGAGCCGATCGCCAGAGCCTTCGCCAGACCGCGACGCCGATGAGCCTTCACGCCAGAGCCGGACAGCCAAAGGCTCCGCCATAAGACCGGATCACCAGAGCCAGCCAGCCAGCAGACGTAGCCAGGAACGAGCCGTCAGCCAGGACACCAGAGCCGTCAGCCAGGACCAGCAGAGCCTCACGCCAGACCTGCCAGAGCCGTCCGCCAGGACCCTGCCAGGAGTCCGTCACCAGACTGCCGGAGTCCCCAGCCGAGACCTGCCGGATCCCTCAGCCCGGACCTGCCGGGAGTCCCAGCCCGGACCTGCCGGAGTCCTCAGCCGGAACTGCGCGTGCTCGCCGGATCGAGCCCTCGCCACCTGCCGGAGTCCTCAGCCTCGGACCTGCCGGGTCCTCACCCCGGACCTGCCGGAATCCCCTCGCCCGGACTGGCGGAGCCCTCAGCCCGGAGCTGCTTGCCGCCTTATCCGGAGCTTTGCGCCTCCTATCCGAGCTGCTGCCCCTTCATCTAGTGGAGTTTTAGTTGGAGGTGGTCATTGGAGGGGAACAGAGCGGCGGAGCTGACTATTGTGGTGTGGGGACAGCGTCCGACCTGAGCCACCACCGTCGGCAGATGCCACCCAGACCCTCCCTGACTTGTGCTGTGCGCACCGGCGGGTTCCACTTGAGGGGGGTTCACTTCAGTCCTGACCTGTTTCTGTGTTTTTGTTCTGGTGTGTGATGGTCAGTTGGCGGTGGATTGCGGTGGGCCCAGTCCTAAACTGTTTGCTTGTTTCTATGTTGGTTTTGGGTTTGCCTGTATGGTGCTTAATTAGAGCGGTTTTTGCTTTTCCTCTAATTGAAAGTCTATTAAGGGTAGGTGTTCTCACTTTGTGTTTTGGTGAAGTTGTCTCTGTGTCAGTGTCATGTTTGTTAACGCACACGGACTGTTCCGGTTTTTGTATAGTTCGTTGTTTATGTAGTCTTTTCCTGTTCTGCATTCTTCACCGTGTATTTAGTCGTGTCAGGTCTGAGCATTCTTTATTAGTTTTGTAATATTCAAGTTTGCGTGTTTTTTCCGTTTGTCTATAAATCATATGTATCACACCGCTGCTTTTGGGTCATAGATGTCTATCTCCTTCGGATGAGGAGAGGAAGGCGGTTACAACACACACATCATGCGGGCACACAACAAGTACTGTGATGGTGGAGGCTGTGCTGCGCTTGCCGGTGTTAGACCTCCCGTAACATGCTTGAAGACACGAGTTGATGGATTGAAGAAGGGACTTGCAGGCCCGACCGACCCACCAGGCAGACTCTGGCCTGGAATCCACAGACTTTACCTCAGGCTTATAGTTCTTGATATACCATCAGGGCGATCTGGGCTGTTAATGATAGCGATGATGGGCAAGGAAGAGAGAGATGAGTGACAAGACCTTGATTGATTCTATGGAGCAGCAAAGGGTACTAGATGCATCACTAGTTGCACTAGTATTATGATTGTTTTTACCTTGCTCTTTGAATTTAAACAGATAGATCCTATATGTCCTCTTCCCAGTCAATTTTCCTCCAAGGAGTCTCGAGAAGGTCTCCAAGTCCTGCGCATGAAATGTGAAGCAAAACTACACACTGGTTAATCAATACACTACTTGCTTAACAACTCTCCAGCAATTGAGCAAGACAAGAGGAGATGATCGTGATACAGAAAAAGGAGGGCTG